>NC_086172.1:3935000-4235000 GCF_023053635.1 Elgaria multicarinata webbii
TGTCCTGCTAAATTCACTGTGCTGGTCAGTTTAGATTATTTGATTGAACACTATACTCCTTAGCTTTCAATTTACTTACTTATGCTAAAATATCAACATGTTGTCATCTGAGTGCTTCCAAAGGAGCATGACATTGAGGATATAATTTCAAATTTCATGATGGTAGGAAGTATTGGCTGGTTTAAGAGTTACCAAAATTATGAGTATTAGAGAAACTTTTTTTCACTCTGTCTTTCAACTGGAGGAAAGGAAAGGAACCTCTCGTGCAAGCACTGAGTCATTGCTGACTCTTGGAGGGACGCCAGCTTTCGCTGACGTTTTCTTGGCAGGCCTTATAGCGGGGTGGTTTGCCGTTGCCTTCCCCGGCCATTATTACCTTTCCCCCAGCTAGCTGGGTACTCATTTTACCGACCTCAGGAGGATGGAAGGCTGAGTCGACCCGAGCCGGCTGCCTGAAACCAGCTTCCGCTGGGATTGAACTCAGGCCGTGGGGAGAGTTTCGGCTGCAGAAACTGCTGCTTTACCGCTCTGCACCACACGAGGCTGCGTTTCAACAGGAGAGACAGCCTGATGTCAATGCTGCACCACCCAACACAAAGCAGGACGTAGCAGGATGGGAGAATTACATGGGGAGACTATGGTGGTTTCATTGTAGGACCGCAAAAAAACCACATTTTTCCCATAGCAAAATAACACAAAAAAGTGTGGGGGGGGAAGAGATGAGACAACAACTACTGTCTCTCCTGTTGAAAATAAACCCACGCAATATGGCTACCTTCAGACAGGCACTTTCCGTGCAATCATCATGGTTTGGTCACTGGTTTTCCTGCACGCTTTACATGACACTGTCACCATACAGTTGTTGTCTCATCTCTTCCCCCCCCCCCACTTTTTTTGTGTTATTTTGCTATGGGAAAAATGTGGTTTTTTTGCGGTCCTACAATGAAACCACCATCCTCTCCCCATGTAATTCTCCCATCATGCTACGTCCTGCTTTGTGTTGGGTGGTGCAGCATTGACATCAGGATCAGTTGGGAATGTCTCCTCCCGCCCCTCCGCCATTTTGCTTCTGCTCAGTTCTGCATTCCAGGAATGCCTAAGCAGATGGGTAATGGGGAGGGTGAGGAGGGGTTAGAGTGGACGTCAGCACATGCAACCCATTTCCATTTAATCCCTCTCCCAGTGTATATTCAAACGGGGGCGGGGGGAATTGTTACTGTTGTTTTTACAGGGACAATACTGTTTTGCACATGAGGCTGGGGGAGGCAGAGCTCTGTTAGGGGCTGCTCTGCTCGTGCCTCCTGGAAAACTTTTACCCCTTTCCATTCAATCCCCACAAGCGCGCACACACAAGAGAGAAGTGTAACCCCCTTCAAAAGAATCCCCTCTCCCAGTGTATAAACAAACGAGAAAAGTGTTATTGTTGCTTTTACAGGGACATAACCAACTTCTGAACTTGTGAAGAACTGTATCATTTCTTGCCGAGAGTAGGGGAGGGGCTTATGCCACAGGGGTGGACAACTGTTAACATCCTGCCAGGCTCCACCCACCCTTGTAAATGACATATAGCATTATGCACAAAAAGAAAAACCGGCTGTATTCAAATCCCCAAAAGAATCCAGAACAGGAAGAAACGATAATTCACAGGAGAAAACACCCACCTGAAGATGCCCTATAATTCTACAAGTAAGTGTTGCTATATGCTGAAAAAAAAAATTGGAATGAAATCCAATCACATGACCACAATGTGTGCTGTGCAAAACCTATAATCATATGTCTGCAATCACTTTTCTTAGTGATTGCAGCTTCCCGTCAGCGATTCAGCTGAGCACTTTAATAGAACTGGAATCTGTGCTCATAAGGGACAGCTGATGTCACACTTGCTGCTCAAGTGGAGCAACAGCAAGCAACAGGGTCTAAGCCTGCACCTTCCTTCCCCTTGATTTACCGTGGGGTGAAAAGTTAAAGAAAGCAATCCTAGAGGCAATTCTGAAAAGCTTATTTATTTATTTATTTATTTATTTATTACATTTTTATACCGCCCAATAGCCGAAGCTCTCTGGGCGGTTCACAAAAATTAAAACCACAGTAAAGCAAGCTGTTCTTGCTCACATTGTTCTGTGGCCCAGAGAGCAAGGAGCACCTACATAAAAGTAAGCATATGGTATTTGTTGCCATACTTTGCTTAAAATTAACTTTTATGTGAATGTTGCGGTTCTTGCGTTGCCAAAAACAGTAGAAGAATTTTGAGCAAATGTTTTAGATAGTGGGGTTCCTTGAGGAAGGGGGAAGGGCTGCAAATCTGTAATTTGCCATCACGTTTCAGCTAGGGCAAATTTACTGTAAATTATTTGGGCAAAGCACCCAAAGGATTTTGAGGGAAATCAAAAGAGCTTTGATAAGATCAGTGATTGCCAAGCTTCGAAACTATAACACTATTAGCATTTCTATGTTTCAGCTGCTTTAACATTTCTCCTCTTCACTTAAAAAAGCTATTGTTGTGGCTGGTTTAAAAACAAAAAACAAACACTTTGTTAGTGCCATCCTCAGAGGTTGCCACTCTACAGACAGATGTCTCTGATCTACCCTATTGGTTTATCCTTTGCCGTGCCAGCAGGAGCCAGGCTTGTGGGTAGAGTCAAAAGCACCTCCTGTTCCTCCTTTTCTTTCCAGCTAGATGACCTTTTCAGCTGATCAAGCTAACCTACCTAGTTGTGGGCAGGACGAGAGATGGAGAGACTTTCAGATTCTGCAGATCCTGAAATCTCCTCCTTCCACGCCTCCGTTTCCCTCTCCCAAGGTTTTCGAAGGTGACTGTTGCGACCTGGGCAAAGCAGCCACTGTGCTACTTTTCACAACTGCTGAAAGGAGGAGGGGGAATGTCCACAGACATAGAGCATGTCTGCACCATGCCTTATGCACCATGACACACAGGGGATCCCAGAGGCAGGGAGAGATGATCCCTCCATTTCCCCAGGATAACCGTGATGGCTTTTAGCCTGATTTTTCCTGTGGTCTTGGGATCATTCTGAGACTGTGGGAGTTGTGGGAGGCTGTCTAGGTTTCGCCCCAGCTCCTTGCCAGTAAACGTGAGGAGCTAGGAACCGGGCATGGGGCACCGAGCTCTTCAGGTGCTCCGTGCCCATCGGGGGTGGGGTGGGGGGAGTGGGAGCAGGTTTGTTTCTCCCCTACCTTTGGCAGAGGAGCACCCATGCACTCCACTCCTGGGTGTGTGTTTTTAAACACACACCCAGGATGTCGGCAGCCGTCTGGACACCCAGGAAGGATTGCAGAAGCCGGTAAGTCCACAATCCTCTCACTATACCCTTGTGGTGTAGACATGCCCTTAGAAGTGGGGATCCATCTTATCCTAAGTTTCCTGGGATTGTTCTGCCCATACATTTTATCATTTGTTTTATTGTATTTGTTTTCATTGTGTGTGTTGCCCTGAGAGCTGTGGCAACAGGGAGACACAACAACAACAACAATAATAATTTACATGGACACAGCAGTGTCCATGCAGTTAAAGGTGTGAGTAAATTCTGCATTCCGCCATGATAAAGAAGTAATGGGGGTGGGTGGGTCATTCTAACGTTCATAAAATGGAAAATGTTTCACCCATCTTGCTGAAATTTACATGTGCCAGAAAGAAATGTTGGTTTTACATACCCTGAAAATTTCAAGCATATTGGTGAAAGATTGGTGAATGACTGAGGAAAGATTGAGGAAAGGTTGGCATACCCCAAAAAAAGTAAAAACCTCTCTGAATCAAAATAACACTGAAAACAGGCTGGCGAGAATATGTGCTCATGAAAATCGTGGAATTGAGACCCTTACCCATCAATCCATTGGTGGGGTCTTCTTCCTTATTCCTTCTAGTTGGTGTGGAGATGGTGTATCTTTAAGAGAGCAAGGATTGGATCCAGCTGGAGGCTGGGCAATCTATAAGGGGAAATTGGGGATAGCTTTGAGAAGGCTTAGTCAGGCATACGGCTATGCTGCCGGCTTTGCAAGGCATACTTTAAATAAAGGACTTATATTTATACTTTTACCTTGCCTCTTTTTGGATACAACATTTTGGCGACGAAGAATGGCTTTTTTATCATTGAACCCACCAGTACCTTTTCTTCAGAGTCCAGGTGAGCCTCCAATTGAGTTCTCTGCCTGGATTCGGATGTTTGAAAATTACTTGTTGGCAGTCAGCGATAAGGAACTTCCTCAAGCAAGAAAATGTGCGTTGCTTACTCATTGCTTGGGAGTTGAAGGACAACGGATATTTTACAATCTTCCACTTGCTGATGATAAATATGAGACTGCATGTATTGCTTTAAAGAACTTTTTTGTGCCAAAAGTGAATGTGGTAGCTAACCGCTACAAATTTCTTCAACGTGAGCAGAAACCGGGGGAGTCGGTGTTACAGTATACTGCTGCTTTGAGAGACTTAATGAGCTCGTGTAACTTTGGAGATATGGCAGAAGAGATGATTAGAGACCAGCTAATTGAGAAAACATCTTTGCCTCGTATACGAGAACGCTTACTCCTAGAGATAGATCTTACATTAAAGAAAGCAATAACAATTGCAACTCAAATTGAGGCAGCCCTGGCAGAAGCTAAACTAATGAGTTTGGACAAAGGGGGTGTGGTGCAAGCAGTAGATCCATGGCATAAGCGTTCAAATAGAAGGCAGATAGAGGATGATGAAGAGAAAGCTGGTCAAAAGCAATCAAATCAGCCAAGTCAAACTAAATACTGTTTTCGTTGTGGGTCTTCACAACATCTTGCAAGTCACTCAGGATGTCCGGCTAAGAACGTTCAGTGTAATTATTGCAAAAAACCAGGACATTTTGCTAAAATATGTCGTCGTAGTAACCAGCAAGTACATGTAGTTACAATACCAGATGTTACTATTTTGAGTGTGGACAGGACTAGTCCCACACATACAGTAGAAAAAATCATGTGTACTGTTAATATTTCTGTTACAGGAGTATCAAAGGATGTTGAATTAATGTTGGATACTGGCTCAGCAGTCTCTATATTACCTGAATCATTGTATCGCCATTACTTCAGGGATATACCACTCATGAAACCAAAAATGCAGTTAGTGTGTTATCTGAAGAACCAAATTCCTGTATGTGGATGTCTACCTGTAAAAGTAACTTTTGGGCAATGTTGTGCATCTGCCGAGATTTACATTGTTCCTGATGGTACTTCTATCCTTGGGAGGGATGTATTTGCTGCATTGAATCTTGGAATAGTTGATGGGCATGTTGTTCCTCCCCAGTTAAGTACTTTTGTAGAGCAAACATCAGTTTCAGCTGCGTTGAAAGATCAAAGTGAAGGAAAACTTGGTTGTGCACATGGGTTTGTCCATAAAGTTAAAATGAAACCAAATATGATACCTGTACACCAGAAGTTACGGCGTTTACCATTTGCAGTTAGAGATGCTGTTTCTGAAGAGATTAAGAAATTGGTGCAACAAGATGTTATTGAGGAGGTGGATTCATCTGAATGGGTTTCACCTATAGTAGTGACAAAGAAGAAGAATGGTGATATTCGTGTTTGTGTAGATCTGAGGGAGCCAAATAAAGCTATTGTGATTGATAGCCATCCTCTTCCACATATAGAAGAAGTTTTTGCAGAACTTCGGGGAGCAAGGATGTTTTCGACTCTTGATTTGCAGAGTGCATACCATCAAGTTGTGCTGCATGAAGATAGCAGAGATCTTACAGCATTTATTACACATGATGGATTATTCCGTTTTAAACGTGTCCCCTACGGACTTGCATCAGCACCTAGTGCTTTCCAAAAGATGATGTCAATAATCCTTAAGAAGCAAAAGGGGGTCCAATGTTATCTCGACGATATTATTGTGTTTGGAAATACTCCTAAGGAACATGAAAGTAATTTGCAATCTGTATTGAGCTGTATTAGTGAAGCAGGCTTGAAGCTTAATTCAGATAAATGTAAGTTTAGACAAACTGAGCTTTCTTTTCTTGGACATACAATTTCATCACAGGGATTGAAACCTGATCCTGATCATGTGTTGGCAATGCTAGAGGCACCTTCCCCAAGTGATGTACAAACCTTACGTTCCCTTTTGGGTCTTACTTCTTGGTACGCAAAATTTATTCCAAATTATGCATCTATTGTTGAGCTCCTTCATGAACTGCTAAGAGGAACATCAAATTTTATTTGGACAAAGGCTGCACAGTCTAGTTTTGAGAATGTAAAAGTGTTGATTGTGAACAGTCCTGCACTTGCATTGTTTAATCCTGCATTACCAATAATTTTGACAACGGATGCTTCTGATTATGGACTGGGTGCAGTACTTACACAGCTCCATGAGGATAAGACGGAAAAGACTGTTGCATTTGCATCAAGAACACTTACTGAAGCTGAGAGGAAATATTCAACTACTGAAAAAGAAGCGCTTGCTTGTGTTTGGGCTACAGAAAAGTGGAGAACATATCTATGGGGCCATGTATTTAAACTGCGTACTGACCATAAGCCCTTGACAACATTGTTAACCACAAAGGGAGTAGGTCGAGTAGGAAATCGCATCGCAAGATGGTCAACAAAACTACTGTCTTTTACATATGAAATGGACTATAGACCAGGGACTAAAAATGTGACTGCTGATTGCTTGTCCCATTTGCCTTTGTCATCATCTGAGAATTCATTGGAAAGTGATGAAGAAGTAGTTGCTATCATTACTAGTGCACTTAATGCAGTTACAAAAGAGCAATTCTTAGCTGCATGTTTGGCATGTCCAATCCAACAAAAGTTACGGGAATTTTTGACAGGTAAATGGCCTAGTAATAAGAAAAAGCTTGAACCTGTTTTGTTGCCTTATTTTAGAATACGTGATGAACTCTCTTTCCATGATGGGTATGTGTTACGGGGAGCACACCGTTTACTTGTGCCAGAGGAATTGCAGTCTATATTTATAAGTTTGGCACATGATACCCATCAAGGGATTGTTAGAACTAAGCAAAGATTGAGAGATTTGTATTGGTGGCCAGGAATGGACTCTCAAACGGAAGCTGCTATAAAATCATGTATTACTTGTCAATTACATGATAAGACAGCAATAACACGTGCATCACCATTACAGCCAGTTCCACTTCCAGATGCTGCATGGGAAAAGGTTGCAATTGATATTGTAGGACCTTTTGAGGCTGCTCCAATTGATTGTCGTTATGCTATCACTTTAATTGATTATTATAGTAAATGGCCAGAAGTAGCGTTTACATCTCAAGCTACCTCAGCTACAGTTATTAGTTTTCTCTCCACTGTTTTTAGTAGAGAAGGAAATCCAAAAGAACTGGTTTCAGATAATGGACCACAGTTCACTTCAGTGGAATTTGAAACCTTCTTAGAAGAACGTAATATTATTCATTGGAGATCATCTGTGTATTACCCCCAAGCTAATGGGGAGATTGAAAGGTTCAACAGAAGCCTGAAATAGAGTTTACAAACAGCGAAGTTAGAAGGGAAAGCATGGAAAACATTCACCACTGACTTTTTGCAAGTGTATAGAGCTACACAGCATGCAACAACACAGAGGTCGCCTGCAGAGTTATTGCATGGCAGAGAGATGCATACAAAATTGAATGTGGCTGGAGTGTTAAAATCTAGACCAGATAGACCTTTGGAATCCGAGATGAGAGAGAAAGTTAAAGACAAACAAAGGAAATCTAAAGTATATACAGATGGACGTCGTGGTGCTAAGGAACAAACATTCCAGTGCAATTCCTTTGTTCGAGTTAGGAAACCTGGGATTTTACGAAAGGGAGAACAAAGATTCACATCTCCTCGTAAAATTATTGGGGAAAAAGGACCTTATACATATAAACTTTCAGATAGACGTGTGTGGAATGCTTCTTATCTTGCTCCAGTAGACCATCAAGATGATGAAGATACCCATTTTGGGTTAGAGGATTTGCCTTTTTCACCCACAATAGAGACTAGGCCAGCAGCTGGATCTGACCAACCGGGAAGTGAACCAGGAAGACAGCCAGTCCGTGTCAGACACCCACCTGCTTGGACTAAGGACTATGTTATGTAATGTTGGGATGTGGGATTATGGAGGTTTCTTAAGAGGGGGAGAAATGTGGAGATGGTGTATCTTTAAGAGAGCAAGGATTGGATCCAGCTGGAGGCTGGGCAATCTATAAGGGGAAATTGGGGATAGCTTTGAGAAGGCTTAGTCAGGCATACGGCTATGCTGCCGGCCTTGCAAGGCATACTTTAAATAAAGGACTTATATTTATACTTTTACCTTGCCTCTTTTTGGATACAACAGTTGGTGGAATGGCTTTTCTTTTTTTAAAATTTCCTTCGGTTGATTTTTAATGAATATTTCTTTGCCCTATTAGAGTGAATATATAGGCCCTTTTCAAATTTAGCATGCACATGCTCAGTAGCCTCGCTCTCCCCCTCCCTCAGCTAGATGTATGCTGAAACTAACATGGCCGCCTGGCTCCTCTAGCACAGTCATTTCCTTAGTGGAATCATCATTCCTTCTGATGGTTGGGTTTTGCTTTAACCACTAAGCAGCCTGGTTTCTGACCCTTCCACAAGAAAGCTATGCAATTAATGGGACTGAAACTTTAGTCCATAAGCAGTAGGGTTGTGCACGGACCCCCCGTTCCGCTTCTCTTCCAGATCCGCAATTTACGGATCGGGCCACTTCGCTCTGCCCTGCTCCGCCTATAGTCTGCTCCGCTGCGGAGCTCCGGATCCGGATCAGAGCTCCGCTTCCCCCCCCCCCCCATAGGCTTGCATTGAAATCCAAACAAGTCTACAACTTTTTTTCTGTTAAAGTTAGAAATCTCAAGTTTACCACCATGGCACCTCATGGACATACACATGCATGCCAAGCCTCAAGCCAATCCAAGCGTCCCCTGATTTTTGGGGAATTTATGAAAATAGGATACCCCATTTTCAGACATGGACTGTTCTCTGACATTTTGACAGATAAAATAATTGGAAGTGGGCACCCTCACTGATGCCATCTTGATCCACATTCATGCCAAGTTTCAAGCAAATCCCATCATCCCCTGATTTTTGGCAGGGCTTTAACCTCTAACGCACCACCCATAACCCCAATTCACACCCCTTTCGATATCTCCGTCAATTTTCAGGTTAGAAACCTCAAACTTGGCACCATGATAGATTATCCATGGATACACATGCATGCCAAGACTCAAGCCAATCCCATCATCCCCTGATTTTTGGGGAATTTATGAAAACCGGACACCCCATTTTCAGACATGGACTGTTCTCCGACATTTTGACAGATAAAAAAATTGGAAGTGGGCACCCTCACAGATGCCATCTAGATCCACATTCATGCCAAATTTCAAGCAAATCCCATAATCCTCTGATTTTTGGCGGGGCTTTAACCTCTAATGCACCACCCATAACCCCAATTCACACCCCTTTCGATATCTCCGTCGATTTTCACGTTAGAAACCTCAAACTCAGCACCATGATAGTTTATTCTTGTATACACATGCATGCTAAGCCTCAAGCAAATCCCATCATCCCCTGATTTTTGGCGGGGCTTTAACCTTTTAACTCACTCCAAATCAAGTCCCATGCTAGAACTACGTCAATTTTCATGTTAGAAACCTCAAGTTCGGCACCATGACACCTCATGGATGTATACACACGCATGCCAAGACTCAATCCAATCCAAGCATCCCCTGACTTTGGGGGAATTTTTGAAAATCGGACACCCCAGTATCTCAGGGATTTAAAGCTGCAGACAGCTCAATGGGGCCATTTCAAAGGAAATCCCAACATGCTATGAATTGGGGAGTAGAGATAAACCTATATGAATCTTCTTCCACACTTGAAAAATTGAATTGGAACTTCAAAAAGTCTAAGTGAGCGCAGGAAGGACTTATCCCCTGAGTCAAAGCAAGACACACACAAACCATCCCTGTGAGGCAGGCAGGGGAGGAGGGAGGGAAGGCAGGCAGGCAGCAGACATTTCTGGGGGCATAAGGAAGTGAGCCAAGGATAGTTTCAAAGCCAGTAATACAAACCATCCCTGTGAGGTGGGAGCAGCACAGAGAGATGCCTTTTCTTTTGCATCCCATAACTACTAGGAGGCTAGGAGGATAAGAGTAAAGCTTTGTGATCCTTGCTTCAGAGTTGATTGACTGCACTGTGATCACAGCCATTACTAAACAACAAAATAATAATGTTAATAGCAGTACTAATTAATATTAATAGCAATAATAATAAAAACAACAACAATAAGGAGTTGAACCATAATGAAAGCCTGCCTGACTTCACTGAAGAGGAAAAGCCAGGAGAGCTTGGGCTATGGGGTGTAAATATAAAATGGAATAAATAAACAAACAAACAAAGGAGGGGTAGAATTAAAAGCAGCAGAGTTGCTGAATAAACAACAGGAAGAGTTTTTTTAAAAAGGCTATATCTGTCTTTTACCAGTAAGAGGGAAGTGGACGTGCCCAGAGGGAGGGGGAATTATGCCAATTTTGACTGGCCCTGTCTAGGGACCAGTCTTTAAGAAGCAAACTAACACTTCAACTCATGATAGGCATTAGTATCTCTCCACTGGCTAACCTTTGGAGGACTCTGATGACCCTCCAGGGCAGGACACAGTGTATGTGCACTGGGCACGTCCACATGCCCTAGGGGACCTCATCCCCTTGCACCACATCTATTCAGTTGTTCACCAAGGTTAGGGTGGGTAGCAGTGCTGTGTTTCCTATCTGTTATTTATTTGCTTAGTATATGATTTCAGGTTGTGTTTGTGCATTTGGTGAGGCTACTGTTTTAAAAAACACTGGGAAAAGTCTGTTCAGACTAAGAAAGAGAAGTTTCCCAGTATCCCAAGTTACCCGTTTTGCCTATCCCCTCCTCCAACTTTGGGATCATGTGATCATGACCAGGAGTTGACTCTGCCCCTCAGCCCTTCGAAAAAGGTACATTTTCCCGCTGTTTTACCCGATTTTTCCAAAAATTCTAGCAAGCGAACCGCAGCACGCAGAGAGCTGAGAGTAGGCTCAAAATGACCCCCAGCCACGACTCTCTAAGCACAAGAAGTTTCAGAAAGATAGCTTAAAAAACAACACAGTTATCCCCTATTCTTTTCCGCAATACAATCCTATGGGCGAAATTTTTCAAAATGGCGATCGGATCGGTCCGCGAAAAGAGAAGCGCTCCGCGTATGGGCGTTTCTCTTCGCCATGCTTCTACGGGTCCCCGGTCCGCTTCTATTCCGCCTCTGGGCAAGGCGGAGCAGGCCAATTCGCTTCTGATTCTCCGCTTCTAATCGGAGCGGAGCACATCCCTATTCCATTATTGGACAAGATGATTGAGAGGGCAGTTGCCTTCCAACTCCAAGCAGTCTTAGATGATACAGATTTTCTAGATCCATTTCAAACTGGATAGCTTAATGACCGGAGCGGAGCGGAGCACATCTCTAATAAGTAGCCCTGGCTTTCTGCGAAGCAGACTCAGCCTGGTTCTTGCCTCCCTTTTGAGGGAAGAAGAGTTCTCTGTTCTCTTTTGGAACATGTTTTCTTTTGGTTTTTTGAGAGTATTTTGGACTCTTTTTTTCCAAGGCCAGATTGCTTTTTTGCTTACTGGTGAAGCAGGGTGTAGAACTCAGTAGAGATCTCTTAAAGCCTTCCTCTGGATCCATGATCACCTGGTCTTCAGATCTCTCCTTGGAAGAGGGAGCTATACATTCCTTTTACCCCCTGCCCCCTCCTACACACGCAGTGCTCCTGTCCTTTTTTCTAAGAGTTTGGTCAATACTGCTATAAAGTTGAAAGCTTAAAACACTTCATTTAATTAGATTGGGCCGATATAAGTTTTTAAGTACAATTTTGAAACCTTTCGAAGTGCTTCTGGGCCTGCAACATTGGTTTTGGCCTAGTCTCACTGTTTTTCTCATAAGCTTTAGAAACTGTTAAACTGTAGTGTATTTTGCAAAGTGTACGCATGTATTTTCTTTCTAATCATTGCAGTCTAGCTCTTGATGTGTTTTTGGAGGCAGACAAAACCTTCGTTGTTCTGGCAGGCCTTTGGCAAATAATCTGGACCTCTGTCTGTACCTTGGACTTTTAAATAGTTATATATTTTAAAAGATTTAAATGCTTTAATATTGAAATATATTTAATTATGTTTTTAACTTTTGTATATTTCTATTTATAGGTTTAGCTGTAAATGTTTTCATTTTGTAAGGCTGCCTTGAGGCCCAACATTGGACAACACACAGTATACAAATATAATAATAATAATAATAATAATAATAATAATAATAATAATAATAATAATAATAATGCAGCAACAATGTTTCACGTGTCACTTCTGTTTTTGATGTTCTTTTCCATTTACTTTTCTTTATAAACCATTCATATCTTAAGACTCTTTGTGTGGCATGTTTTCATTGGTTTAACAAGTTAAAAGGGGTATTCACTGTTTTCCTGCTTATGTTATCAAGTCTATTTTCAACTTCAAGGGTAACAGAGTTGGGTGGAAATCCTCAATCTCTTTGCGATCAGAGGCACTGAGTAAGGAATCCCTGGAGATAATTTAGACTGACCCCCAACCACATAACACTATTCCCCCTTCAGAAGAGGTCTGCATCACAGACTATTAAAGACAAACAAAGTAGCAGACCATAATAACAGTTCTCATGTGGCCATTTACTTTATGAGGCAGGTGCTCCTGCGGGCTACCAAATGGGGGGACTAACAGGCCATAAAATGGCCTGGCTGGGTCTACCAGAAATCTGGCCTTAACACTCCTGGAAGGTCCATGTTCTATAGCACCTGCTCTCAGATGAACTTGATGGAATCCCACCCTCCACCCCTGGGTTTAATTTACTGGCCTCCCCTGGCTGGGCCTTGCAGGAAACTATAGGGACAGACAGAGCAGGCATTCATAGCATACAGAGTGCTGAGACTGGCAAACCTAAAAGCAAGTATGTTGCTCTTCAAGAACCAAGGAAATTCAATGGGTTTTACTTTTGAGTATAGATCTATGGATGGGTTTACTCTTGAGCAGGGGTGTTCAATATCCTTACCAAATACCAGGACTGCCCAATATTTTTCTCTCACACACATCTCGCATATAGCAGCAAAAAAGGGGCACTATTTGTTGCAGATGTAGAACCAGAGCATGTGCTGGCACTTTAAACTTTTGGTCAATATCCTGCCCTTCAAAGAACCAATGTTTCCCCCCCACCTTAAAATATGTTTAAACAAAATATACTGTTCACTCCCCACAATCTCTCCACAATACATCATCTCATCAGAGTGACAGATGAACAGAAAAGAATTAGTTTGGCTGTCTTGAACTCCTTTCAGATGAGATTAGTTTGCAATCCTATACCACTTGGGAGGAAGCCCTAGTGAACTCAGTGGCAACATCAGTCACACCATCAAGGGCTCTTTCACCTGCATCCTTATATTTGTGTTACATGCCATCCCTGACTTTGCCTATTGTTAAGTTCTTAATAAAGAACTTTTTTCAACTACACATTATCAGATTTCCAACTGCACATTTTTCCCCAACTGCACATTTTGTGTCAAACTGCACACTAAAAAACAAAACAAAACCCTGCTTGGGAGTAAACCCTAGTGGACTCAGTGGCACTGACTTCTGAGAAGACAAGTATAGGATCCAAGTGTAAACCAACCTTCTCCAGCCTGGTGCTCTCCAGATGTGTTATGGGGAGGACAAAAATCATTTTCACATGAAACTTACACATCCTTACACATGAAACTATTAGGTGCTAGCTCTGCCTTTGATCTCACACTGCTGAACACGTAAGAAAAATCCTCTACGTTAAGTCTCCCCCGACACCATATATCTGGTATTCAATAAACAGACAACCTATGCCATGAGTTGAAAACTAATTTTGACATCTGAGGAACTATCTGGGTTAGGTTGCTTCATTTGGTTTGTCTATTTAAACTGATGCACATCTTTTGGAGTTCCTTGATGTATCACATATCTTAATGCTGGAAAACATCATACTTTAGAACAGATGTGGGCAGAAAATAGATCTATCCTGATGTTTTGGAAATCAACTTGCAGCATTCCTGATCACTGTCCATGCTGATAGGGACTTCTATGAGTTGAACTCCAAAACATCTGGAAATCTACATTCTGCCTGCCCTTGCTCTAGAACAGCATTCCCCAACCTGGTACCTGTCAGATGGCTTGGGTTGCAACTCTCAACATGAAGAGGTGCTCTAAAAAAAGAGAAGTAGGTGGCCCAAAGTTGTTCATGATCAGTTTCCACAACCCCACAGTCACTTCTGCTTTTAAATTACATATTATTTTAACTTGGATCATGGTTTAATTTGTTTTTAACTGTGCATATTTATTGTTTTATACTGTACGTTTTTATCTGTATGCCGCTCTGAGATCTTAATGATATAGGGCGGGATATAAATGTTTTAAATCTATATAAATAAAAATGTAAATGTTCATTTGTTCCTAATCTAAAATCTCCGAAAGTTCTTCACCGATTGCTTTGAAATTTTGACACAACGTTGCATTCAAATACGCGCGTGTTTTTATGTAACTATATTATAGATGGGGACAAAAGTGTGTCTTAGAATCGAAGAAATAGGGTATATAAAAGCCCAGAGGCCTCCTCCAAGCCACTTATGCAAATAGGAGAGAAGTCATTGTGACATCACCAACCAGTAGGCCAATCCACTGCCTCTGCCTTCTCTCCTATTTCCATGTTCTCTCCTATTCGGCGCCATCTAGCGATGTTTCTCAGAACTGCGGCCTTCTATGGAAGTTCCAAGTTCTGAAGAAAGGTAACTGCCAGGAGATTCCGGCCTAGCAGAGGGGCCAAAACCCACTAACCTCCTCACCACACCTGTGACAGGTAAAAACATGCTTCTTTTGAAAAACAGCACCATCTGTTGGACGTAAAAGGAACACATGCTGGTCAGGCTGTGAGATACATAAGCAGCAATGAAGCTGTATGGCGAATTCTTTCATTTCCCATATATGAACGAAGTCCAGCTGTTGTTCACTTAGCAGTACATCTAGAAAATGGACAACGCGTTTATTTCACAGCTTTAAATGTGCAACAATGTTAACTGCTTTCTTCACGTTATGTCAAAATGACACGTGTAGAATTGCGTCGTGAACAAAATTACAACATGGGTGATCTTTTGTTGTATGTGCAATCAAATAATCCTAAACTAATGCTTGAACAAAATGGCATTTACGATCAAATAATGCAAACTGTCAATAATGGGGTTGGAGAAATCTTCTTCTTAGATGCGCCAGGAGGAACTGGTAAAACGTTCCTAATTACATTGATTCTGGCAGCAATTCTATCACAAAATGACATAGCCTTAACTCTTGCGTCGTCTGGAATAGCTGCGACATTGCTACCAGGTGGAAGAACGGCTCATTCCGCTTTGAAATTGCCATTGAACATGCAATTCATTGAAACTCCCACGTGCAACATTTCCAAAGCATCGAGCATGGGAAAAGTATTGCAAAAATGCAAACTTATTGTTTGGGATGAATGCACAATGGCGCACAAAAAATTGCTCAAGGCTCTTGATCGATCATTGCAAGATTTGCATGGAAACATCAGACCATTTCGAAACACATTAATATTGCTTGCAGGAGATTTCAGGCAAACATTACCTGTAATTCCTCGATCGACACCAGCAGACGAAATAAATGCTTCCCTGAAATACTCTACTTTGTGGCGACACGTCAAGACGTTAAAATTAACTACAAATATGCGTGTCCAACTGCAAAACGATCGATCAGCTGAGATATTCTCACGTCAATTGCTGGAAATTGGGAACGGAAAGGTGCCGCTTGATTTGACCTCAGGATGAATTTCATTGCCTCATAACTTCTGCAATTTAGTGACGTCAAAAGAAGAATTGGTTGAAAAAGTATTTCCCAATATTCAAACCAATTATAAGAATCACGATTGGCTGAGTGAACGAGCTATTCTTGCGGCCAAGAACAAAGACGTCTATGAACTTAACAATATTATTCAGTCTAACATTCAAAGCGAGGCAGTCACATACAAGTCCGTCGACACTGTTGTGGAAGCAGATAAAGCGGTTAATTATCCAACAGAATTTTTGAATTCACTCGATCTGCCAGGGATGCCACCGCACGTACTGCAATTGAAAATCGCCGTGCCAATTATCATGCTGCGAAATATCAACCAGCCAAAGCACGCGGCTTGCAGTAAAAAAATCACTAAGCAACGTCGTAGAAGCAACAATCTTGACAGGACCTTTCAAAGGTGAAGATGTCCTCATTTCTCGCATTCCTATGATTCCAACAGATATGCCATTTCAATTTAAGAGATTGCAATTCCCAATTCGATTGGCGTTTGCAATCACCATCAACAAAGCTCAGGGCCAATCTTTACAATTGTGCGGTTTAGATCTAGACACGGATTGCTTCTCACATGGACAATTATATGTTGCGTGTTCTAGAGTTGGCAAACCAGACAATCTCTATATCTGCACAGACAATGGAACAACAAAAATTTTTGTATACCCACAAGCATTGTGAAATTAAACATATTAGAAATGTGCGCTTTCTCTTTTCTTTCTTTTCCATTTAACCAGACTGAGCCACAGCAACACGTGGTCGGGTACAGCTAGTAAATAAATAAATAAGATAACTTGCTTCCCTCCAGACGTTTGAGATTACAAGTCCCAGCATTCCTGACCATGGGACATAATGACTTGCAATGATGGGAGTTGTAGTCCAACACCTTTGGAGGGCACCAGGCTGGGGAAGGGCTGCTCTTAAAAAAAAATAGAGAAGTTGGTGGCCCTAAGTTGTTCATCATCAGTTTTCCACAAACCCACAGTCACCTCTGCATATCCTATTCTCCATCCTGTCCTCATGGTTTATCTGCTTTGGGAGAATGAGAATTTCACTGGTACTTTCTGCCTCCTTAGGGAGGATGTGGCGTTAAGGCTTGTGAGCCTTAACTCCCAATTTCCCTGATTTTTGGTGCTTAGTTGAAAACTGTAGAGCCTTAATGTTGTTTTGTAAACTGTAGGTTTTTTTATATAATGATCATAATAATTTGCCATGACAGAAATGTGCAGACTTTTTTTCTGTTGTGGAACTGCATAGAGAAGAGACATGCAGAGAACCATGCATACCGCCATATTTTGGTAGCAGCAGCTGACATTAACAATGATTCTTTTTCCTCAGTTGCCTTATGATGGCCTCATAAAAAATGGTAGTCACTATAAAGGAAATTCTGTTGGGGCATAATTGTGCAATCTGTGCCTGCCCTTTACTGGGCGCATTAAAGCTACTTTTAGCAAGGAGGCATTCCAACTCAGAACTACAGAACGAGCACAGCCATAATGGACTAGCAGAACTGTTTACGTGCTGCAGAGCACGGAAGGGAATGAAGCCAACTACTGTGTAGGTCGAGATGTGACAGAGTTAAGCACATTGCCCAAGGCCACACAGGGAGGTAGTGGCTACGGTAGGAACACTCATGTATTCCTGGCTCATGGCTATAATCATACTGCCACTCCTAAAAGTACAGTGGACTGGAACCATTTCATCAGAATCAGATCTACTTTTGAAGTGAACTGCGATCACTCACCCCTTTACCAAGGAAAACAACTACTGCATTAACATTACAGGCATCTAGTTGCAAATTAATTTTCTTCAGTTTTGTGTTTGTATTCTTTTGTATATAAATATCTAGCTTTAAAAGAATCTTCCTACTAGATTAAATATAATTGCCAAGTTTGAGCCCATAAGACTTTCTCTTTTTTCTACTCCCTCCACCCCCCCCCCCACACATATACACTTTTTTTAAAAAAAATATATCTGGCAATGTTTTTAACCCCCTGAAAATAGAGGTTTATTGTGGAAATGCTGACAGCTTGTTAAGCAGAGCATCACATTTGCAACACTATAATTATGTCTCCTTCCAACCAATCCAAAGAAAATATAAATTTCTTGTTCAAACAAATCTTTGAATGGTTTTAGCCCCAGATTTAAATCATTTGGACTAAAGGACAACCTCATCATGTATTCAAAACCAGCTCTGTAGTGGGCAGATGTGCAAGAAGATAAATGGAGTCTGACTTGACTATTTTATTTTATTTTTGTAATTGGAGCCTCATCTCTGCTTGTCTCAACTGAATAAATAAAAGTCAGATTAACATCATGATGATGATGATTACATATTTTAAATTGAATCAGAAGCTCCTTATGGAAATGCATGTAGTTGTCTTCTCCCCATTCACAAACACACACACACACTGTATTCACATACATCAGCCCTTTCCACCTTCTTAAATTAAATATTTGTTTAATGTCAATTTATCAGCAGAACATTGCAATATTAGATGTAAATGCAGCAGAATGTAGCATTAATGCTTTCAGTGGTTCTCTAAGAAGAAAGTTTCCATCTTGATTATATGTGTCTATATGTTTTCTGCATTTTTTTTCCTTACAGAAAATTCAGTCATCAGGTTTTCCATGGCTTCAGAAATGATTATAGGTAAGTGCGTGGGGCATGAGACATGCCCGACATTTGACTTGCAGAATAATTATTATTACAGTGTATGTTTCCTGTACAAATGTTTTCCTATATTGAAATGTTTCCTGGCTCACATCTATAAAATCTAACCTAACATGTGAGTTACATTCTGCAAACACTTATGGCCATGCAAAATAGTGTTGGGGTGGGGGAGTAATTCTGTTCGCTTTCCAAGCTATTTCCACATTTCTCAATCTCGTTACCATGGTTTAAGGATTACAGCCATTCCTCAGGTGTGAATCTGAGTACAAAAGACATGGGCAGCACATCAAATATGAATCACTGTCCCAGCCCTGACTTAAACATATTCGACAGACCTTGTAAACAGACTCTACATGCAAACACATACCATGTATAGCAAGGAAGAGGCAGAGCATCTATGACAGGGCAGAAATAATACCCACCTTGACATAAAATGATTTAATGCAGTAGTTGTTAGATACTAATCGTTTCCCCTTTTTTTCTTTTTATTTATTTTATATTTGAATTTTTTAAAAAGATACCAATAATTGTTACTGCTCAGTAATTGTTAACTCTTCTCCTCTCCTTCCCCATCAGACAAATGTCTGCTATCATATTTGGAAATCATATCAAAGGTTTGAAATTTCTTCAAGAAATATGATGTTGCCATTAAATGAGTCCCCTGTCTCTTTAAACTTTTGTAAAAAGCAGCTGGGAGTTGGATCAGGACTAAGGTCATAGGGAAAGGAGGTTAACTCTTTAGTCCAGGAGTTTGGCACTAGGTAGGGCCAAACTATTTCAGCTTACTGCCTATTGCAGGTGGACGTTGTATGCGATGGAACTTGGCAAATCATGTGGGAGACTTTCCCACACAGCTCAGATGGAGCAGGGAAGTCCCACTGAAGTCAACAAGCAAATTTGCATATTTAGTATTATTTATTAGTCACTCCTCTGGTAAGGTTCTTGGAGATGCTTTAGGGTGCTTTATGCTTTAGGGTGCTCTATGCTTTAGGGTGGATTCCTGCATTGAGCAGGGGGGTTGGACTCAATGGCCTTGTAGGCCCCTTCCAACTCTGCTATACTATGATTCTAAGAAATATACTAAGGAAAACATAAACATACAATACAAAATAAAATAAATACAATATAATAATATAAAACAAACTCAGTAGGCAATTAAAATCCCACCTAAACTTGAATGTAAAGTTGCATCTTTATGGTGAAAGAGCCACCAAGCTCGGAAATTCCTTAAACACACCTTTTCAGATAACCTTTGCTGCATGTCCCATCGCCCATGGCACTATTTTCACTGGAATCACATAAGGCATTGTGGACTGCCCAATCTAGTACTTTCCCTTGGTCACGTTTAACATCACAAAGTCCAAATCAAATGTGAAAATGGGGAAGGAGAGATGTGGGTCCACTAGATCTACCAGCGTTTCTGCTGCCCATCCCACCCACCAAGGCCACAGCTAGACCTAAGGTTTGTCCAGGGATCATCCAGGGTTCACCCGTCTGAGCACTGGATCCCTTGTGTGCCACCTAGGGCCTTGCTAGACGAGGCCTTAGCACGCTTTGAGACCCGGTTTCCCTGCTGTGCATCCAGATGACGCAAAGGGGAATCCAGGCTCAAGGCGCACTGAAGCCTCCCTTAGCGCGCCATAAGCGAAGTCGCTTATGGCGCGCCTTTTCCACAGCCCCGGCCAGAGGCCGGGGCTGCAGAACGTCTAGGAAGGTCCGTGGCTTTTTGCGGCTACTCACTTACTCGCGAGTATCCAGGAAAAGCCACGGACTGGGCACAGCGCTATGAGCACTGTGCCCATCGGGCCAGGGGGATCCCGGGGGAGGGGAGATGGGGGGGCGGAGAGCGACACATGGGAGGGCGACACACGCGACGGCGAGGCGAGGGGGGCAGAGGGTGACACACGGGAGGGCGACACACGGGGGAAGACACGCGACGGCGAGGCGAGGGGGCAGAGGGCGACACACGGGAGGGCGACACACGTGACGGCGAGGCGAGGGGGGCAGAGGGTGACACACGGGAGGGCGACACACGCGACGGCGAGGCGAGGGGGGCAGAGGGCGACACACACGACTGTGAGGGGGGCGGAGGGCGACACAGGGGATGGCGGAGGGCAACGACGGAGACGGGGAGGGAGGACGGATGGGGAGGCTTAAGTAAAAAAAAACCTTAGCTTCTCCAGAGTCTTTGGGCTGCACGTGGCCCCTTTTAAAAAAATGGCCGACGCTGCAGGGCTTCTGTAGTCCCTGCACGTCGGCCGTCTAGGAGGCTGGGCGGCGCGCACTAAAGTTAGCACGCCGTCGCCCCGCCTCCCTGCCGGCTTATCCGGCCGGGTCTAGCAAGGCCCCCAGATGAACAGGTTTGACCCCTGGACAATCCAGGGATAAAGCTTAGGTCTAGCTATGGCCCAAGAGGTAAATACTTTTGCCTCTGTCATTCCATCTGCCCTGCCTACAAGGGTTTGGAGGGGCGGAGAGCTTCAGTCTCAGGCCCCTCCCTCTAAAGAGTGGCAACTCTATTGAACTATGTTCTAAAACAACATAATCTGTGGAATGCAGTTTAGTTTTTTTTTTTAATGCAGTCACTATTTTATGATATTGATTTTCTTCTGTGCTGTGTTTTTTATATTGATTATCAGCTGTCCTGATAATGTCTTATTTGTCTAAATAGCTAAACGAATGATGAATGAATATTGGCTAAGAGTTTGTATTTACATTTGGAGGGGATGCATGCAGGCTGGTATACTTGGAAATGGCACATTCTTATTTTTTCGAGATGAGCATATTTCTCCATTCAGAAAGTCTACCAATTCTCATTGGATTTGGGGGGTTTGAGCAATCAAAATAAGAATTTGAAATGGAATTGTATATGAATGATGAACATTTTATCTCAAAGATATATAAACTTTTATTAAAATATGAGACAGAGGATGAGCAGGGAAAAGAATGTATGGTAAAATGGGCTCAAAACTTTGGATATAATGTTTTAATGGAACAGTGGGAGTATATGTGGGGGAAGGGTTTGGAATTTACATTATGTTCAAGACGTAAAGAAAAAAATTATAAGATGATGTATAGATGGCATATGTCGCCTACAAAGCTGGCTAAAATGTATAAGGTGCTTTCGGCAAATGTTGGAAATGTGAGGAAGAAGGAACCTTTTATCATCTCTGGTGGACTTGTAAAAAAGCTAAGGCTTTCTGGACACAAATACATTTTTTAATTCAACAAATATTAAAGACTAATATATAAATGAGACCAGAAGCCTTTCTATTGGGACTAATGGACAACCAACTGAAAGAGAAGGGGGGAACTTTGTTTTTATACATGACAACAGCAGCGAGACTACTGTATGCACAGAATTGGGAAAATGAAGCAACATCAACAATGGAAGAATGCCTATTGAAGATATTAGAGTTGGCAAAGATGGCAAAACTTACAGCAATAACGGGCATGTCTACACCAGCCCTATATTCCGGGATAGTCCTCTTTTTTCCTGGGATAACCCTTAGATGTAGAAAGGGCCAATGAGAGATAAATCAACAGACACATTCATATCTGAATGGAAACCTCTGATAGAATTTTTGCAAGAAACAGAGAAAAATATGATGTATTTGTCTGTGGATTCAGTGTATGAGATTTTGGCCTTAGCTAGACCTAAAGATTATCCCAGGGAAATGGAGGGGTCATCCCTGCCTGCTCCCGGGATTCCATGTGTGTCATTTGGATGCACAGGGATGATCCCGGGACAATCCTGGGATATAGGCCTGGTCTAGCCATAGCCATAGTTAACTTAGAAGAAAGAAAAGAATTTGACTATTGTGTTAAATGTATCAAACAAGGAGAGAATATAATTCACATTTGTGATATGTAGAGAGCCGAAAATACAACTTAACCTGTGTGTGTGTTTTCTTCTACCCTTCTTCTTTTTTTCCCTTTTCCTTGGATGTAATGTAATGCTTTTATGTTATGTATGTTTGCGAAACAATAAAAAATTTATAACAACAAAAAAGAAAAAAGAAAACCATATAGCCATGTATTTATCCACTCGCAAGACATGCCTATGTAACACCCGTTCAAATGTTGATAGAGTTAAGTCCTCAATCCATTGCATTATGGGAGGTGTGCATTTGTCCTACCAACGTGATAATATAAGCCTTTTATAAGGGCTCTGAAAATCCATTTGCACTGACCATATGTTAACTTCCAAGAAGCCGGTAGATAATTAGGAGGCCATGAACATCATTCCATATTAAAGATAGTTTCAGTACAAAGTTATTCTTACCATAACCTCCTCCCAAAAGGGTGCAACTACTGGGCATCACCAAAAAATATGAATTTAAGAAGAATTAAGTGTGTTACATCTCCAACAGTTAGATAGACACTTATTGAAAAGGTATTGTGGAGCCCAATAAATCCGAAACAAGATTTTTTGCTGAATAAGACGTTGCCTAAGAACCATAGAAGCTTCAGATACAGGCTCTTTCTACACCTAAGGATTATCACAGGAAAGTGGAGGGGTCGTCCCTGCCTGTTCCCGGGATCCCCTCTGTGTCATTTGGATGCATAGGGATGATCCCGGGACAATCCTGGGGGGAAAGGCAGGTGTAGAAACGGCCACAGGCTCTAAGGCAACAATCCATTGGTTATGCAAAATAGGAGACTCCATTTCTGTATTCTAATCTTGTCTTAAACCATGGGTATCACATTTATTTACTATTGCCACTAAATACTTGTTTATATGGGTCATGGGTCGACGTGTCTGTTCAGCTGCTATAAGTGATAGCTGTTCAGCAGCAAGACTTTTAGTCCATTTTGTTCCGTGGCTAATGTTTGCAGGTTAATAGTATTTTATACTATTCCATGGCTGTTCCATGGCTAATGTTTGTGGGGTAATAGTATTTTATATGCTAGTTTGCTTGTTCATTGCACCAGATTTTTCTGCACTTGTCAACTGCTTCATTTGTTCAGTGGTAGCAGTATGATGAAACTCAGGGCCAGGAGGAGGAGGAGGAGGTGGAGGCGGCGGGGCGGCTCTGGTGGTTGTCCCACCATGGCACCTTCTTAGATGGGAGAGGTTTTCCTCGGTTTTTCCCTTCTTGAAAACAGGAGATGATGCTTTTTGCACCATAATACTGCAGCACTGCGGTCCGCCAAGGACCATGGGTGCTGAGGTACAACGTAGGAGTGGCCTTGAAAAGTGTTTGGAAACTTCAATGAATGTAAAATGTGGCGGACAGACTTGTAAAGGATGTCCGGACTTTGTGAAATCTATCCCACGTGTGTTTCATGGATTGTGCAGTGCTGTTCGTTCCAGTGTCCATTCACAGTGCAGTGCTGTTCATTCTAGCATCCATTAGTACGTAACATTGAGCTTATTGTTCTCCATTCCATTCAGCTTTTCCGCATGTATATTTTCCAGCCTGGCAGATTCAGCCGAAATGTGGGGAGTTTCTTTCAGCCTGGAGGGCTGAGTTATATTTCAAAGAAGCTCTTGGGAGGGGGGGCACACTCCAGTGGTGGGTGGGGCCAAAGGCAAAGGGGTGGGGCCAAAAATACAAAAAAAAAAAAAACCCAAAAAACCTCAGCTCTTACTGCCAATAAGAATAAGGCTAAGGAGAATGGGGTGGAAATGCCCCAAACCCAGGGAACTGTCAAACTATCCATGGCTGGGGGAAGGGGGTGGGTGGGGCCGCCTGGGGAGCCTCCTAGAGCCAGACCAGGGTCCCAACAGGGCTGGAGGCCCCACCCTGAGCTTGAGCTTTGCTGACTCACAAATCCCTCCTGACAACTCAGCAAGCTATTTCACTGCCCCTTTTTTCTTTTTTCTTTCATACATTAATTTCTACCGTTGGAGAATACAGCCTTTTAACTACTGCCTAAACATATTAGTAAAAGAAAAGAAATGTAGAATATTGTTGGCTTTGAGTTTTTTAAATGATTTGGTTTTAAAATATGTACTATCACTATATGGTAGTGATCTACAACAGTTTCCAGCAGTCCAGTTTTTTCAGCAAAAAACAGATCAGAAAGGAAAACACATAGGACATGTAAATCACTCCCACAAAACCTGGTAGAAAATGGATCATTAAAATTAATTCATATCGTAGGTAGATATCTTTGATAATATTAGATCAGCTGACCAAGCAGTTATCTTGATTCAGAGGAAGATCTTATTCATAGTTGAAATATATGCAAATGTGAAATATATGCTGCATTGAAGTGTTGGTAGAAAAGAATTCCAGCTTGGCTGGTTTAATACATTGAAATATAATGATATTGTATTTATTCATAATGTATTTACAAAATTTATATACTATCTTTCACTGAATGCTTTCAAAGTCATTTACAATAAAATGGGTCAAAAACAAGAAAAACTATTAGAAACTATTTAAACAAAAGGAAGGATTAGCAAAAAGAAATCAGCAGTGAAACTGGGCCTCTTTGGTGAATGTGGCTGCTTGCAATGAGGCTGCATCCACTCAGGTGTCAGCCGTTCATTCCTAACACCAGCTCCAAATGGGATGCTCCTCCTTCCAAGCACCACAGGGCTGCCAGTGCTTCTCCTAAAAGTCTGCAAAGATGCTTCACTGGTTGCTTTGTTCAAAGTAGGCCATGACCCATGTATGAAGCAATCAAGGCATTGATCAATAAGTGCAATTAGAAAGAAGTGTACTAAAGTGTAGTTATCAATATCCAGTGGTTGTCTAGTCACAGGCAGCACATGAGAACTTGCTGTGTGCTGCTAACAATATGCTTTCTCTACTGTTCCATTTGCTATAGCAGATGGGTTTTATTTTTATTCGAGAATTTGCTCAAAATATCAAAATGTAATGTATAACCACAGAGAAATGTTATCATATCTACCTCTTTTAAACAATACTGTTATTATTTCTCTTGGCCTGCATCATTTCACAGAGCAGGGCAGCAGTGTAGTTGACTGCAGACACCAAAACTCTCCACCCTGAAGTATTTCTTGACGACATACCAATATTCCTCCCTGGAAGCTTTGAAAATAAGCAGCTACATTATGTAAACCAAAGTAGCAAATTCTCACAGTGAAGCTGCCAAAGAGCAGGATTTGTTTTTGTCTCATGAATGAGCGGTTGTTCAATCATTTGAATCATAAATTAAAGAGAAGGGCAGATAGAAGGGGGGTGGAATAAGCAGGGGACAGGCAAGATTTGCCTTTACAAAGGAGGAGATGGCATAGAAAATGTGCCTTCCACGGTATTGTCTAGAGCTGATTAGATTCATGCTCTAAAAAGGTTTATTGGATGTTCGTGGGAATTAGAAGTGGAAAGGCATTATTGCACTATGAAAAGTAAAACTGAGCAATTCCACAGGTGCAAATAGGGATGTCACAGTCACCCAACAGGCTCCAGGAGTCCAGCAGACTCCCCGGTGTCTGCCCCCTGGACCCAGTCGGGTGTCTGCAGTGTGGTCGCAGACCTGCAAGTCAAGCACCCAAGTGGCCGTACAAGCACCCAACAGCCATCTGACCCATTCTGGAGTCTCCATAGTGCGCTCCGTTCACACCTTTACTCTTGCTTAAATGGGCCCTTTATGACCTCCATTTATGCAGCACAGGGAATTATGTGATTTTCGGCACCTCCATTGTCAAAAACTGTCAGTAAGTTATTAAGTAACATTAGACTGTAACTACCTTGCACTGCATGAGGTCATTCAATCGGCATAGTCAATATGATGTAGTGCAGGGGTCCCCAACCCATGGGCACATTTGGGAATTTGAAATAATGCTGTGGGCACCACCATAAAATGCCTAATCAGTATCTCAAATTCCAAATGTGCTTTGGCATCTACCATTATTATTATTATTTATTTATATAGCACCATCAATGTACATGGTGATGTACAGAGTAAAACAGTAAATAGCAAGACCCTGCCGCATAGGCTTACATTCTAATAAAATCATAATAAAACAATAAGGAGGGGAAGAGAATGCAAACAGGCACAGGGTAGGGTAAACAGGCATTGGGTTTGGGTAAAACTAACAGTATAAAGTCAGAACAAATATCTATGGATCATAGGCTGCATCTTACTCAGCAATTTTTTTTTGGCTTTATGTCTATTGGATACCACAACGTCTGTCTAACTCAGCTAATTTCTGGCAGTGCAATGCAGCTAATGCTTCTTTTATGTTTTGGCAATGTCCAGTACGTGCTTCTTTTTGCAGGCAGGTTATTACACCGAAATATTTTTTAATGAAACAATATTTAATTTTCACTGATGTACACACTCTTTTAAATTATTCAGCTGCTTCATGAAATTAAGAAATGTTTAGCATAGATGCATTCTCTGCACACTTTTGACAGCTAAAAGACTGATATTACAACACTGGAAGAATAAACACTCATCTCCTATAATGCAATGGATTGAGAACCTTACAATGTTTCCAGTATTTGAAAGGGTAGCTGCTGGGATTCTTTCCAGGACCTGGAACCCCTGAGCAATTCCTTAAGAATTTTTTGCCTCCTTAAGAGTCCCACCTTCCTTCCTTTATCTTCCTCTACACAATGTGGAGTTTAGGATGTAGACGTAGCGTAAATGACATTCCAGACACTTTATACAAGTAAAAGTATTTTGTGTGTGCTCCGCAACAAAAATCTGAGGGTCCGACAGAGCTCCAAACTTTCAGTGCAATTGAGGGACATTTTTAAAATCATCAGATACCCACAGTGCATAGCAAAGGTTGTTCAGAGCTCCATCCCATTTTCAAATAACCACTTCATTATAGGCCATGGCAAAACCAAAATGTTTACAGCTCTGTCATTTTAAAAGATAAATAGATGACACTTGGCAGCATGGTAGCTCTTAGGTAGGGCGTTAGGCATGCCAAGTTTGAAGCAGATCCCTTCATCCCTTGATTTCTAAGGAATTTTTTAATTCCCCCCCTCAAACCCCTGATTCTGTGCATCAGCAAAGTAAAGGATAAAAGTTCCCTCCATAAATGTGCAGTGGTGAATTAACACAGAATCAGGTGTGGATGGGTGGGTTTGAGGGGAACTTTTTTTAAAAAAAATACTAAAAAATAAAGGAATGAAGTTTCAAATTGGCATGTCTAATGCCATCCTTAAGAGCTATCATGCTGTCAAGTTTCATCTCTTTATCTTTAAAAATGACAGATGTATGCATTTTTGTTAATTCCCACTGATGATAATAGCGCAGTTCTCCAAAAATGGAGTGGGTTTTCCAACAAGTAATCCAGTGGTGCAGACAGATGGACCCCTCCACAAAAATTGGAGCAGAGAACTAGCTCAATTGAGCTCCCGCTCTGCACACTCCTAGTACTTAGTCAATAGAGCTGAGTGATACAAAGGCATTAAAAGAAAACAAAAGTTGCAAAACGCAAATCCTTTAGCCTAGCTGCATTTAGGCTTTTCCAGCTGCTGCTTCCTCATGTTCTCATCTTTTCCTGCTCTCACTCTCTCTGGCTGGCTCTTTTCTCTCTTTTTATACTCTCTTCCCCAAAAATAGAAAGTATTGTTTGAACCTTGAAGATATGAAACTTAACCGGAGAAATTAAACTACTCCTCTCAGAAATACCCCCTCCCAACAGAAAAAACCCAGGCCTCTAGGCTTGACTTTATTACCTTGGCTCAGTGAGCACTTGGCAACCACCCACCATAGCTGCTGAAATAGCTTACTTCCCCCTGTGTTAATGGCGACTGTCATTAACACAACAGGAGGAAGTAGGCACGTTCTGGAGGCTTTGGAAATCGTACACTTCTCCCCATTGCAGTAAGGGCAGCGGAAGCTGACACAGTGGGGTGAAGTGTGCAATTTCCAGAGGCTCTGGAAATAGCGCACTTCCCCTCACTGAGTTAATGGTGACCACCATTACTGCAACGGGGGAAATGCGTGATTTCAGCAGCTGGGGTGGGCAGCTGCTGAGTTTGCAGGGCCCTCGCAAATATTTGAGCACGTGTCCACGCATGCATAGGGAGCATAGGTCTGGGAGCATAGACACAGGGGTCCATTGGATTCCTGGACCCAGCCGGGCACTTGGGCATCCCTACTTAAATCTTCACAATGGTATTGTGAACCGCCCAGATTTTGTGAACCGCCCAGAGAGCTTCGGCTATTGGGCGGTATAAAAATGTAATAAATAAATAAATAAATAAATAAAATATATAAATACCGCCTTCAAATGGATACTTATTTGTATATTTGGTCCATTTTTATTGAAGCCTAAGTAATTGCTAGAAAGCTGCATGCATTTCATACAAATCCATGTATATATATTATAAAATGTAGGGGTGTGCTCCGTTCCATTTCGGACCCCTGAATCCGAAGCGGAATGGGCCAGTCCGCACCTCCGACGCCCGGTTCCAGAGTGGATCAGGGGAGGTGCAGAGCGGTTCGGAGTGGTTCAGAACAGTCCAAAGTGATTCGGATCATTCTGAAACTCTGGACCCAGGTAAGTGGGGGAGGGGAGCTTCCCTGGCTCCCCCGTCCACCTCCACTGTGGTCCATGCGGTGATGGGGGCAGAGCCAGGGGAGGGGGGCTTACCTGGCTCTGTCACGGTGCAGGCGACTGCTTCAACAGAGGCCCAGGCCTTAGTTGCAGCCACAACCCAGACTGTGATGGATGCAGGTAAGTGGGGGGGAGGGGGCCTACCTGGCTCCGCCGCCACAGTCTGTGCGGCGATGGCGGTGGAGCCAGGTAAGGGGGCAGGGGGAGGGGGGCTTACCTGCATCCGTGCGGTGGCGGACAGTGAAGCCAGGTAAGGGGGGAGGGGGACCAATTCAGCCCCAATTTTGTCCCCCCTTCCCCACTTACCTGCCTCCTCTGCTGAGCCTCCTGCTTCGCTCAGCCTTGTGGCTGAGCAGCATTTTTCTGCAAAGTCCTTGGTACGGGTAGGATTGCATCAATGAGGCAGGTGTGAGCAATGAACTCTTCCTGTAGTGACAAAAACTTGCAGAGTATTATTATTATTATTATTATTATTATTATTATTATTATTTATATAGCACCATCAATGTACATGGTGCTGTACAGAGTAAAACAGTAAATAGCAAGACCCTGCCGCATAGGCTTACAATCTAATAAAATCATAGTAAAACAATAAGGAGGGGAAGAGAATGCAAACAGGCACAGGGTAGGGTAAAACTAACAGTATAAAGTCCGCACAACATCAAGTTTTAAAAGCTTTAGGAAAAAGAAAAGTTTTTAGTTGAGCTTTAAAAGCTGCGAGCTTTAAAAGCTTTAAAATAAATCTCGTTAAGCACGGCAGTAAAACCCTTCTGAGCTCGCTGTTTGTTGGATTTGAAAGCGAAACTAATTAGCAGCAGCAGTATTTACAAGCCTATGCCACCCAAAAAAACTGCCCCGGTGGTGAAGCCACGCTGGGTTCAATACGCGTCCAACAATACCATTAAAAGACTTCAAAGAGTTGTTGATCCAGAGCCGGAGACGGAAGGAAAACAAGAAGAATCTGTAACAATGACAAAGGAGTTGAAGATGGCTGCCGGAGCTGGCGCAGAGCCAGCAGGGCAAGAGGAAATGGTGGATCAAATTTCAGCTATGTTGAGAAGTCTTAAAGCTGAACTATTTATGAAAATTGAAACGGAAATTGACAAAAATAATAAGAGGGTGGATAAGCTGGCTGCAGAAATGGCTATAAGAGACAATCAATTAGGCTTTTTGAAGACAGAGGTTGATCAAGTGAAAAATCAAGTTAAAGAAATTAAGAAGACTCAAAATGATCAAGAGGTGAAATTTAAAGATCTAGATAAGAGACTGATTGTTATGGAAGATAACGCACGAAGAGTAAACATGCGCGTTCGTTATATGGTGGAGAAGAAAGGGGAGGACCTCAGGAAGAATATTCTAAGCTGGTTTAAAGAACTAGTCCCAACCCTGCAATTAGCTGAAGAAGATGTGGAGCGTGCTCACAGGGTAGAGGGTTTCAGAAGTGGTGCACCCCCCAGAGATGTTTTGGTGAAATTTTTAAGCTATTACAAGAAAGAGCAATTGATGAAAGAATTAAGAGCATTGGGTGAGCTGAAGTTCCAAGGAGCATCAGTGCAGGTCTTTAATGATCTGTGCCAACAGACTTTGGAATGGAGACGCAGTGTCAAGATCATAACGGAGGAATTGAAAAAGAAGAAAATTCTTTATGCATGGGGATATCCGATTTTTCTGCGTTTCTCATACAACGGGGAAAATCATAGGGTTTTCTCCGCCCAGCAAGGCATGGAGCTTCTTGAGAGCTTAGGTTTGGGTCCTCAAAGAGATGCTGGTGGTGGTGCAAAAAGCGATGATGAAGAAGAAAGAGGAGCAGTTGGGGGGGTGGTGTAGATGGTTAATATAGCGATGATAAGAAATATATTAATTAGTTCCTGCTGGCTCTGGGTTCCTGGCTTCTTTCCCCCCCCAAAGGGTAAAAAAAAATGGCGGAAGTATTAGACTTCCGGGTATATATTGGGGGGAAAAGTGATGGGAGGGAAGGGGGAAGGGGGGTGGGAGGGAAGGGTATGTTAGAGGTGTTGTATGTTAACATGTGTGTATGTTATGTTTTCAACACGATCGGGATCGAATAGAAGATCAGAGAGCTGAATATGGATAAGAAGTTAAGAATCTCAACGCTCAATGTCAAAGGTCTGGGGGCAGTCGTAAAAAGGAGAAGGATTGAACAATTGTTAAACAAGGATGGTTCTGATATGATATTTCTGCAAGAGACTCATCAAATTAAGGAGAAAAAGAACGTTATTCGATTGAGATGGCCAGTCTATTATGAAGTATCGTTGGGGACATCAAAAAAAAAGGGAGTGGCCATTTTGATTTCAAAAAGAACTGGGTTTATGATGGAGGATATTAAAAAAGATGAGAATGGGAGATATCTCATGATTAAAGGTAAACTGGAGGGGGGAAAATATACTTTGATTAACATGTATGCACCAAACAATAAACAAAAAGAATTTTATGAGGAGGTATTAAGAGAGATGGAAGAATTCAAGGAGGGGTATGTAATTATGGCGGGAGACTTTAACATGGTTATGGACAATAGAGTAGATAGGTCAAATCCCTCTGAAGCAGAAAAGAGAAACAATGTTACTATTTTAAGCAAATTAATTAAAGAGAAGGATTTTGTTGATTCTTGGAGAGTTCTCAGAGGGGCAGACCCAGGATTCACGTTTTATTCTTCAGTCCATCATACATACTCCAGAATTGATCATATTTTTGTATCTAGAGATTTTGTAACCAAGACATGTAGAATGGAATTAGGGACAATCAAGGTATCGGATCATGCACTGGTAAGCTTAGTTTTTGCAGTTAGTAAGGAATATAAAGAAGCATTAAGGTGGAGATTGAATACTAAGATATTTAAGAATGATAAAGTAATTGAGAAAATGCAGAAGGAATTGTCAGAAACATGGGAAATAAATGAGAAAGGGGGAACAAGAATAGCAGTGGTTTGGGATACCATGAAGGCTGTGTTTAGGGGGAACTGTATTAGGGAAACGTGTAAATTAAAAAGACAACAAGAGGCAAGGCAGGCTACTCTAGAAAAAGAGATAATAAAGCTGGAAAAAGAATATTGGCAAACTAAGAATAAACATAAATTAATAGAATTAATGGCACAAAAAAAGGAATTAGAAAATATTAATTTAGAAGAGGTACAGAGGAATTTAATTTATATGAAAAGGGAATATTTTCAAAATAGTAACAGGAACTCTAAGATGCTTGCCAAACTCACACAGAAAGAAAAAGCCAAAAATGGGATAGGGTTAGTAAAAAATAAGCAGGGTAATGATTGTCATTTGATGAAGGATAAAATAAAAAAAATTCAGGATTTTTTTGAAGAGTTATACAAGAAAAGAGATATCCAAATGAAGAGGACGGAGGAATATGTGGATAAATTTTTGAAGAAAGGATTAGAAAAAGAACATAAGGAAATAATGGATAATAAAATATCGCAAAGTGAAATAGAGGAGGTTATAGACCAGCTTAAAGCAGGGAAATCACCAGGGGCAGATGGTTTAGGACCAGAGTTTTACAAAAAATTTAAAACCTTAATAGTGCCAAAGTTGCTGAAATTATATAATGCAATAATGGAGGGGGAGAGGATCCCAGAGTCATGGGAGCATTCTATAATAATTTTAATTCCGAAACCAGATAAGGATCTAACTCTCCCCGATTCATATAGACCAATTTCACTAATAAACCAAGATGCAAAAAATTTTTCAGGCATTTTGGCTAAAAGGTTAAATAAATGTATAGCTAAATATGTAGGGGAAGATCAATGTGGTTTTATAGCAGGTAGACAGATGCACACATTAATAGGTAGAGTGTTGAGTGTAATACAGGGGATAAAAAAATCAAGGATCAAGGCGGGTATTTTAGCGTTAGATATATTTAAGGCTTTTGATTGTGTGAGCTGGCAAACTTTAAAGTTGGTTATAAATAAAATGGGATTTGGTACTAAATTTAGAACAATAATAGAACAGTTATACTCTAAAAGCACAGCTGTAGTGGTAGTAAATGATGGAATAACGGACAAGATACGACTAGCTAGAGGGACAAGACAAGGATGCCCACTCTCGCCAGTCCTGTTTGTATTGGTGATGGAATTGTTGGCAAACGCAATAAGAGAGGATGAAGAGATAGAGGGGATAGGCAGTAGTAATAAAATTAAACTGAACATGTTTGCAGATGATACATTGATGACTATCAGAGATCCTTTAGGTAAAATGGAAAGAATTAAACAGCAGTTGAATGATTTTGAGGAAGTTACGGGGTTAAGGATAAACTGGGCAAAATCGGATTTGATGTTATTCAACTATACTAAAAAGGAAGAAAGGGAGTGGGAAGGGAAGGCTTCAGTTTTGAAAAGCAGAGAGAAAATTAAATATTTGGGTGTTAAGATTACAAAAAATTTAGAAGATTTGGGAAGTGAGAACTTAAATGGATTGAAAAAAGAATTAGAGGAAGAGTTAAAGAGGTATAAGAAACTGAATCTTTCCTGGTTTGGAAGAATAGCTTTAATAAAGATGAAAATTTTACCTAAGATTAATTTTTTCTTTAGAATGTTACCAATAAGAATTTCAGTGATAGAATTAAAAAGATGGCAGAATCTTATAAATAATTACTGCAATGAAGGGAAGAGATCAAGGATTAATAAAAGCAAATGGTATTTAAGCCAAAAGAGAGGCGGACTGGGTCTCCCAAACCTTGAGTACTACTATCTAGCTAATAGGTTAAGACATGTTGTTGAAGCAATTATAGGGGTAGGGGATTTGAAATGGATGGAGGAAAATACGCTAGGGAATATTGAGTTGAAATTGCAAAATGTGTTTTTTAAGCAAAAAGGGAAGGGTAAATGGCTTAATGATTTAGATAACCAATTTCTGAAGTTCCATTGGGAACTTTGGGATAATTATAAAAAGGAATTGTTTTCAAGTAATTCCCCCTTAACACCGGTGATAATGTTAAAGAAATTTCCTGAAAATTTAAAGATGAGGTTAAGCAAAGTTTTAAAAGAAATAAATAAAATGAAATTAGGAGAGTGGTTAAGGGGGATGAATACAAGAGAGAGGTTGGAAGAAGTTTTGAGAGATTTGGAATTAACGTGGTTAAATTATTTTCAATTAGAACAATGGACTAAAAATTGGGTAAGAGAAAATGGAGAATGTAAAGAGAGGACGAAATTTGAGGAATTAATTGAACAAAAAGAAATAGATAAGGGACAAAACATAGGGATAAAGGGGTTAGTGAGTCAAATATATAATATATTAGTTGAGAAAGGAGGGCTGGATAGTGCTGGGAAAATGGTTTGGGAGACTGATTTGAAGATACAAATAGGACAACAGAGGTGGGATGGACTATGGAGACAGAGAGTGTTGAGAAATATGTCAGTAAGAATAAAGGAGAATTACTATAAACTTGTATGGAGGTGGTACTTAACTCCGGTTAGATTAAATAAGATTAATAAACAGCTTTCAGCAGATTGTTGGAGGGGTTGTGGAGAAAAGGGAACGTATTTACATATGTGGTGGGATTGTATATATGTGCAAAAGTTATGGAAGATGGTGTTTTATGAGATTGAACAGATTGTGGGATTTAAAGTAGAAGTTACACCAAGGATTGCATTACTCTCACTGCATGATGATCCTAAATGTAATAAAGAAATGAAAGAATTGATAACGAACCTACTGACAGCTGCGAGGTTGATAGTAACTAGGAATTGGAAAATTACAGGAGATTATTGTATTGAAGAATGGTATAAAGAAGTGTGGGACATTGCTATAAACGATAAATTGACATGTAATATAAAAATGCAAAGAGGCATAGTAAAAACGAATGATTTTGAGAGTATATGGAAAAAGTTCCTGGAGTTTGTATTTTCTAAAGGAAGGGGGGTTCCACCATCAGATGAAACTATGAGTTTTTGGAAACAAGAATGAGATCCCGAGGTGGGGGGAGCACTGTTATGTTTATTATATTATGTTTAATAGGTTAATATTGAATATATGATAGTAAGGTATGATAATATCTTGTATTAAGTGATTTTGATTTGTGTTTGTTGTTTCAATAATAAAAATATTCAAAAAAAAAAAAAAGTACTGGGCTAGACACACTGATGGCACGATTCTATATAAGGCAGGCTACTACATCAAAACAGCCATGTCATAATAAAATAAATAAATAAATAAATAAATAAATAAATAAAAGCTGCGATTGAACTTGTAGTTCTCAAATGTTCTGGAAGAGCATTCCAGGCGTAAGGGGCAGCAGAAGAAAATGGACGAAGCCAAGCAAGGGAAGTACCCAAGTACCCAAGAATTACCCAAGAGTACCCAAGTAGCTTCAAACAGTTCCACTGTCCATGACTTTGGCCAAGCCAACTCAGCTGTACAGTTGGCTGAAAACAACTTGGAATGCAAATCCTCACTGGAGACCTCAAAGACCAATTGGACTGTTTAGTGGCTCCTGCAAAGAAGCTGCAAATTCTTTCCCAAGCCCTCTCCCCTGGTAAAAGTTCTTATCTCCAAGCTGTTGGATGGGAAAGCGTCTGAGAATGCTCCTCCAGCCACTGGCCCAACCCCAGATGCTTCAGCTGCGCAGCGGCTTCCCCAGCGACTTGGCCGCATAGGCGAAGCCACACGGCTGGGATGGTGGCTGGAGGAGCACTCCTGCTGCAGCTCAGTCAGTGTCTCCGCCTGCCCCACATCCCCTCCTCAATGGGAGAAGATGCTGGGCAGGCAAAGCGGTGTTGCAAGCCTTCTATGCAAGCCTTTTTCAATGGTAGAAGGCCAGAATGCAACATCCCCCCGATGTGGCTGCCACAAACTGAATTACGTCAGGGCCCCAATCTACATGGGTGATGCAGTACAGAGTGAGGGCACTTCAGAGCCATTCATGGCATATGTGGCATTGTCGCTACTCTGCAACTTTCCCTTAAAAACAGGGCATTCTCAGAAAGATGTTTTATGCTCTCCCCCTTCAGTGTGTTCCTGCGTGGTTCCGCTGCAGTATGACCCATTCCCCCCAATGAAATCCTCCATGCTGAACATGCCAGTGTGTCTGTGACCTGGCTGTGACCTGGTCAAGGTGTGGGGCTGTCCCCTTTTTCCCCATTCCTTTTTTCTGACATTGGCAGTTGCATGCTTTTTGGACACAGGCTTAGACTCCTTTTCTAGCCAGTTAGCACTAATTCACAGCAGTGCTATTTCTTTGCAGATCTTCGGTTTAGTTTTACTTGGCACTATATCGCAGTAGCACGACTTCTTAATAGCGCTGTTCCAGTCTCCCACTATTGGCACGCCCCTTTGCTGATCTTCTCTTTAGTTTTACTTGGCGCTCTATTGCAGTTGTGTTGTTTCAGGGGGGAGTGGCATGGGGTAAACTATACCCATGTCTTCCAAGCCTCTCTAATTTGCTAAGCAGCATCTAAGCAGTTGATGATGTTCAGTTCTACTGCCGTGTCTCCACCCACCCAACCCCAAAGTACAGTGGTTTCAAGCACAGTTTTACCTGTGAAAGCAGGCTTTTACGTAATGTATACTCCACTTTACTTGCTTCATGTGCCGCTGACAGATCAAGGTGGTTTCATGAAAATCTGGATAAAACCAGAAAACGCTCCTGAAAGTGTTCCCAAGTAGACTGTGATTGCATCCCCTTTGCCATCAGAGGCTTGGCAATGACTCTGACATCAAGAAGTTTGGCCATGCCCCTTGACACCATTTGGCCTGTGATGGGCTGAGTGTGAGGTCTCCCCCCCTCCACTTTTGGTTGCCCTCCCTTACTCTACAATATGAGGGTTTTCCAAAAAGGAAATGCCTCTACCCCTACGGTTTGTGGGCAATTGCTATGTACATGACATACAGCATAGAGGTAGTCCTAGTAAGAAACCTGCAACATTTCAGAAGAATAGGTGCAGAGGTTTTTGTGAAAGGGGAGTCTTCAAATTTTGGAAGGCAAAAGTAAGTTGTTTCCCCACTCCCCACCCCCATGGTTTTTTGAACAGAAAACATGCTCATATTTCAATCCCATTAGCTAACCACAAAGCCCATGCCAAGGAAACTCCCAAACAATGGCTGGCCAGCCCATTTCTCATCCAGGCCCATTTCCCACCATGGCCTCCTTCTTTCACCAAGGAACCCAAAAGCATGCACCCAGCGCCAGTTCATTTCATGACATGCATCAAATGGCAGCTCGGGTCAGTCAGGACCCTGCCTTCCCTTGCCAGCCTGCCAGATGGAATTAAGACAGACGAAGCCGCAGTGACCAAGTCTTGCAAGATGCGCTGAGACCCTTATGGTGGCTGAGGCAAGGCACCTCTGTTTCTGCTGCCTTGCAGTAATGCTGTTAGCTTTGAGTTTAATTTGTCTGAATTGTAACATTTTATATTAATATTTTGTTTTTGGTTTGCTACTGTTAACTTGGTGATTTGTATTAGTTTGAAAGGTTTGTTGATTAAACCATGTTGGTAATAAATGTTCTTATTTATGACAGGAATGTTTTATCTTATGTTCAGGGAAATATTTTTATTAGCTTTCTAATGTGGATATTACATTGTGTAATGTTTTTGTTATACCTATATAGCGACTATATATATTCTTGTAAGGTGCTTTGGAAAAATTACATGTAAATTAACTTGCTGATGATTATGCTACCTTAACGCACTGGATCCAGGCTTAGGGCAGTATCCAATCCTGCCTATCTGCTTGGGACTCAGTGCCTCTTTCATTCTGCCTGTCCATCGCTTGCACAACAGTGATTTAGTGCTTCCAGGGCAAGCCCCAAATTGAGCAGGATGTTCATTTCTGGAAGGAGGCAGGTTGGTGGAACTCTTATGTGAGCTCCGCCAACATCTTCCATTCTAGAAATGAGTGTTCCCACTAATTTCAGCTTTCCCCCAGAAGTGCTAAATTGCTGTTGTACAAGTGGCCGGGGGGGGGGGGGGGCGCTTGTAGAACAGAACCTGCAGGACCTGCCCAAAGACATACGTCAACCCACTGAATGGGATTTAAGTCCATCGATTTCATTGAGTCTATTCAAAGTATGACTTTGGCCATAGCTAGACCTAAGGTTTATCCCTGGATCGTCCAGGAGTCAAACCTATTCATCTAGGTGACACGCAGGGGATCCAGCGCTCAGGCAGGGGCGAACCCTGGATGATCCCAGGATAAACCTTAGGTCTAGCTGTGGCCTAAGTCTGGGTCCGGCCCAGTATGAAACCACATGGAGGTCGGGATTCCAGGACTCAGGGAAGCATCCACATTTAGAGGTGTGTTTGAAGGGTTCCTTCCCTGCTCTAGACAAAGTGTGATATGTCTAAAGGTGCAACCCTCCCCAAATTGGGAGAAGCAGTGTGATATGTCTAAAGGTGCAACCCCCACAATAGTGAAACAGGTAGGGCCAAAGTTAGCAAATAGATCACATAAGTAATGTTTAAAAAGAAAGAGAAGCAAGAGAGGGGTACAAATGCAGAGATGGATTTCATGGAGAAAGAATCAGGAAGGGGGCTTACTGATTGAAAATGTGGTTAGAATTAAGAGTATTAGAACACAAAGAACATGTCATTGCCCCCCCCCACCTTGATTTCACATTTTTAGAGCATTTTTCAAGACCCTGTGAGCTGCAGGAGATACCACCAGCCTGAGATGCTGGCTGCTACCATAAATCAGACTTTGAACCCTCCCTCCTTTCAATGCAGAGGCGCACTGGAGAGTTTCATGCAACTTCCACTCTGCACCTTCCCCATGCAAAAATGTAAAATGTACCTGACTATTCAGTGAATAGTACTTTTGTGTGTGTGTATATATAAGCACAGATAATCTTTAACATATGTTAATCATTGACTTTATGGAATTACTGAGAAATTATAAATTGCTCAGGTATATTTTAAACTTATGAATTAGTGTGAGAAGCAAAATTCAGTTTAGAAGAGGGAAAGATTATACCTAATGTGCTACACACATGCTGGAGATGAAAATTAATTTCCTTTAAAGAAATAAAGCCACAGCAGCCACGTGTTTCACCTGGCAAACATTGGTGGTGGGGCTCATTCCAAGGACATTCTGAAAAATCCTTGCCTCCCTTCTTCACCTTGAGGAAATTCCCCTTTCATGGAAATAAAAATCTCATCTTTCCTGCTCACAGCTTTCCAGACCTTGGCACGGTGGAAAGGAAGCCTGGAATAAGCTGCGGCCTCTTGCAACCGGAAGCAGCAAACCTTGGAGAGAAAAAAACGTCAAGCTTCCTTTTCCCTGCAGGGATCAGTCAGAGGTGTGGGTTGTTGTCTTTTAATGGTGGGTTTCACCTCTTCCTGTGCTCCAGTTATTGCTTTTTTAAATGTCTTTCCCCTACCATTGGGTGAAACCTCCAAAGGGAGGGATTCAAAAGGAAAAACAGAGTGGGGGAGAAAATAAATAATGAGCAACAACAACAACAACAATCTTTCCCTCTCAGTGTAATAATGAATGTATGGAAAGCTTTAAGCTGCAGCAGTATTTTGACACTGTGCATCGAACTGCTCCCCTCCCCATATTCCTTTGAGGTTCATCTTTCAGACCACAGCTCTGTTCTCCTGCCAACTTGTTGGAAGTGTTTAGTGACTGGAGAACTGTTGCCTGCTCTCTTCAGGACTTCACACTTCATTTTTCCAAGTTCCTGCAAGCAGCAGCAAATATTTCACCATCCTGGTTTGCTGGCTACTGCCATAAATCAGACTTAGAACCCCACCCCCACCCCCCCAAAAACCACAACCCTGACAGGGCATTAAGCTTTTCTTTTCAGGCTAGATCCAGTGGTAAATGAGGGCTTGTATTTTTTTCTTTTAAAACTGTAAAAGGAGTTTTAAGGATTGGCATCATCCAAATGATACAACACAGAATATAAATGGATAGAGGAGATTTAAAGAAGTCAAGCCTGAGAAATGGCTTTCCTTACATCTGTTTTACAATGGAATAGGAAGCTGTATTTCATTTCTTTAAGGTGCATGAGATCTACTGTTGTGTTGGTCCTGGAGATTCACCCAGTAAGAAAGGTGATACTTTAAGAACATAAGAAGTGCCATGCTGAATCAGACCGAGGGTCCATCTAATTCAGCACTTTGTTCACACAGGGGCCATGGATAGCCTTCGCCTCCAGGAATTTATCCAACCCCCTTTTAAAGTCATCCAGATTGGTGGCCATCACTACAACTTGTGGCAGTGAATTCCATAGTTTAACTATGCGCTGTGTGCAGAAGTACTTCCTTTTATTTGTCCTGAATCTCCCACCAATCAGCTTCATAGGATGACCCCGTTTCTAGTATTATGGGAGGTGAAAAATGTCTCCCTATCCACATTCTCCACACCATGTATCATTTTGTACACCACTAGGGTGACCAGATGACCCGGAAAACCCCAGAGACCTCTGGAAAAACGGAGATCTCTGGGGCAACCGGGACTGGGCCCCAATTTACTGGGGAAAAGGGTTGGAGGATGCATTCCTAAACTTCCAGGAACGCTTCTTCCAGCCCTTAGCTGGTGCAATCACGCAGGCCCAGCAGAAGACCGAGGACAAGTCTGAGATTGGCCCTGGGGTGGATTGGAGGACACATTACCAGACTTCTAGGAACACATCCCCACCCCTCCCAGTGCCGATCTAGCCTTCTGCTGCACTGGTGCGATCGCCAGCCCAGGAGGAGGAGGAGGAGAAGCAGCAAGTAGCAGGTAAACTAAGGGGTGTGTGTGTATGGGTGAACAGGGTGCCTGGTTGCTTGAGTGAATGGATGTGCATGTGTTTTGGAGTGGGTGTGCCTGTGTGTGTGCTGGCAGTGTGTGTATGTGTATTGATGTCTGAATGGGATACCTGATTGTTTGAGTGAATGGATGTGTGTGTGTATGTGTTTTGGAGTGTGTGATCCTGAATGTGTGTGTGTGTGCTGGCAGTGTCTGAATGGGATGCTTTGCTTTGAGTGAATGGATGCATGTGCATGTTTGCAGTGTGTGTGGAAGGACTGTAGTTTTCTGTGTGTGAGCTGGGGGTGATTTGGAGGTGATATTCCTATTAAATAATGCATTTTAGACCCATAGACCTTCCTTTCCAATTTGTTTCATATAATTGGCATGATGTATGTTTTGTAAAAATTGCTGATAATTGTCTCTTCTTAATTTTTTTTAAAAATTAACAGGGTTGCCATTATTGTTATCATCATCATCATCATCATCATCATCATCATCATTTATCTCTCTTTTCTTGCTTGTGGTGGTTTTTCTAGATGAGCATGATGGGCTTTGCCAAGTCATGCTGTCTTTTACTGATTCAGAAATTTCCCGACTATTGAACATGTTTTAAGTATGACTGCTTTCTGGATGTTGGCATGCATGTATTTTGGTAGGCCTAATTTCTGAAGGATTTCTATAAAAAAAATGATGTGATGCTGGTGACTGATGTGACTAAGGGAATAATTGTAACTTTTTCCTGTTGCCATAGTTCTTTAGCCAGTGGTGTATATTTTTCGCTCTCGCTCCTCTTCCTCTTCTGCAACATTTTTGTCAGTAAGTATTGCTATATCAATGAGGTAGGTATGTTTTTCTTGTTTTTTACTGTTATGTCTGGTTGAAGTTGAAACAAGCTAAGAGTTGCTAGCCTTTAGTCCATTTTGTTCCATGGCTAATGTTTGCAGGGTGATAGTAGTTTATACTCTTTCTGAATGCTTGTTCGCTTGTTCATTGTACTAGATTTTTCTGTACTTGTCAACTGCTTCATTTGTTCAGTGGTAGCGGTATGCTGAATGTATGAGTATGGATATGAGAAAGGTGATGGGGAAAGAGTGTTAAATGTTAGGAAAGGTGAGACTATGGTCATCCAGTGAAGGATTTACAGTCAGAAATGATATTTGAGGGAAGGGGGGGCTCTATCACGCAGAGTATAGCAAAAGCTTCACAGTACAGCAAAGCTACAAAAGTAAGAATGAGTGAAGTTAATTTGAGGTACACTGAATGTCTCACTTGTTCTTTGTTCCAGTGATTTTGACATTAAGATGTTATGTAGAACAGGTTTGTCTTGTGTGCTGTGAAATCAGACCATGTTTGGGTGGGCACACCCCCTTGGGGGCAGCCATGTTGTCCTCCTTTTGGGTTTCCAAAATATGGTCACCCTATACACCTCTATCATGTCTCCCCTTAGCTTCCTTTTTTCCAAGCTCAGTCCCAGCTGTTGTAACCTTCCCTCATAGGAGAGATGCTCCGGCCCCTTCATCATTTTGTATGCTCCTTTCTGCACTTTCTCCAGCTCTATAAAAAAAAATGTAGGTGTGTTTTTTCTCAATTCCTGGCAAGTAATCCAAAAGCTTAAACAGCAGCAATGCTTCATGGTTGCCGCTGTTGAAGCATTTGGATTTCTTGATGGGGTTTGAGAAAAACCTCCTTTTGAGGGCTTAAACTAAAAAACAGGATGGAAGGACTATTTAAAGTTTACAAACTCCTATACTCCCATGGTATTGCTCATTCATGGCGATAACGGAACTGTTTTTCTGACGAAGTCTAAATATATGATGAAACAGGACAACCCATTTGATTTATCTGACTTATAAAAAACAACCTATTTGATTTGTATAAAACAATTTGACTTTGTATGCAGTTGTGTGCTCTTTAGTATTGTTTAGTTAAGTTCTATGTTCCCTATCCATTTTCTCCACACCCTTACTCACCCCCTTTTTAAGCTAAACAATCCCAGATGTTGTAACCTTCCCTCATAGGGGACTTGCTTCAGCTCCTTGATCATTTCAGTTGGTCTTAGTATTTTCTGCACGTTTTCCAACTCTATAATATCCATTTTAGGTGAGGTGACCAGAACTGACCATAGTATTACAAGTGTGGTCACACCATAAATTTCTATAAGGGTAGTATGATATTGGCAGATTTATTTATACAGTCTGCCCCGCACACTCAGGTCCTCTGGGGAGAACTTACTTCAGTCAGTAAGCCAAGACTAGGCTGACATCAGTTTCCCAGAGGACCTTTTCTTCTGTCGCCCCTGTATTATGGAACAGCCTGCCAGAGGAGATTCGTAATATTAACTCCCTCTGTGATTTTAAGGCAGCTTTGAAGACCAGCCTTTTCCGGCACGCCTACCCAGATTAATGTAAAATCAAGAATTTTAAAGATGTGTTGACTCCTGTACTAACATTGTTCCCCGCCTCGATCCAAAGGGAGAGGAGGGTAAGAAATAAATAAATATATTATTATTATTATTATTATTATTATTATTATTATTATTATTATCAGTTCCTTTTTAATTATACCCAAGACAAAAATTACCTTTTTCACAGCAGTGGGTTGATATTTTAATCAAGCTGTCCACCACAACCCCAAGATCTCTTTCTTGGACACTTACCACTAGCTCAGATCCCATAAGCATATATGTGAAGCTGGGATTTTTTTGCCACACTTGCCTACACTTGCATTTGCCATTTTGATGGTTATTTTGGAGAGATCCTTTTAAAGCTCTTTGCAACCCCTTTCTGTGTTAACCATCCTAAATAATTTGGTGTCATTGGAAAATTTGGCTCCCATACTGTTCACTCCTAATTCCAGATAATTAATGAACAAGTTTAAAAGCATTGGTCCCTATACAGATTCCTGTGGGACCCCACTATTTATTTATTTACTGCATTTCTATACCAACCGATAGCCGAAGCTCTCTGGGTAATTCACAAAAATTACTTCCCTCCATTGGGAAAATTTGCCTTTTATTTCTAGTCTCTGCTTTCTGTTCTCCAACCAGTTACTGGTACATAAGGGGACCTCTCCTCTTAATCTATGACTGCTAAATTTGCTCAGGAGTCTTTGGTGAGGGACTTTATCAAACGCCTTTTGGAAATTCAATGTCAGGATCTAATGAGGTGTTTACACACACACACACACACACACACACACACACACACACACACACACAAATTCCCTTCTGTCCCACTGTTTCCCTTCCACAAGTGGTTGGTATTGTCAATTCCATTGCACATGCGTGACCCACTGCTTAAGCAAGGAATATTAAGCACTTACTTGAAGAATCCCCAAAACAAAGCACTCATTTCTAGAAGGAAGCAGGTTGGCAAGCTCCATTTTTGAAGCATGATACATGTCTCATGTAGAGAAGAGCCCTATCTGGGCCTGGTGATTTATTTATTTTCATCAATAAGGTCGAGAACTTCATCTTTTGTCACTACTATTTGCCTCAGAATCCCTCTGAAAGCATCAGTTCTGGCATGGGTATCTGTCCTACATCTTCTGCAGTGCAGACAGATGAAAATAATTCATTCAGCTTCTCTGCAGTCTCCTTGTCCTTCTTCAGTTCTCCTTTAACTCCATTGCCATCCAATGGTCTAACTGCCTCCCAATCTGGTTTCCTGCTTTCGACATATTGAAATAATTCTTTACTGTTGGCCTTGATATTGTTAGCAATATGCTCTTAAAAATGCATTTTGCATCTCTTATTTTATCCCCTTTGTGCAAGTTTGTGCTATCAATTGTTCTCATTTGGATTCCTTACACGGCTTGGGACCACAATACCTCTCCCGACATGAACCTACCCGTACAATATGCTCAACATCTAAGATCCGCCTCCGAGTGCCTACTCTGAGGGAAGCTCAAGGATGGCAACAAGGGAGAGGGCCTTTTCAGTGGTGGCCCCCCGACTGTGGAATGATCTCCCCGACGAGGCTCGCCTGGCACCAACATTGTTATCTTTTTGGTCCCAGGTTAAGGCTTTTCTCTTTTCCCAGGCAATTAACAACATATGCTGAGTTGTTTGTTTTTAATTGCCCCCAAAATAGTTGTTTTAAAAGGATATTGTTGTTTTTATGTTCTTGGTGGTTTTAAATTTTGTATACTTGTTTTTAATGTTTACTATTTTTGACTTCTGTAAACTGCCCAGAGAGCTTCAGCTATGGGGCGGTATATGAATGTAATAAAATAAATAAAGATTTCCATGTTTTGAAAGAAGCCTTAACTGGAAAACAAAGTTACTTACTAGGAAAAGGCATTGTTTCTTTATATTTACTTACTGCTAGAAAGCGAGAAAGAGTTTCCTGCCCTGCCCTCCTCAACTTGCTGCCTTTAAGTTTGTAAAGGGTTACCCTTTTGGGATTTAGCTGCCTTTGCTGTGCCCTTGTTTTGGCTTCAACTGATGATATTAGTGGAACACTGCGGAGAGCCTCTTTAGTAGATCTTAATGAGTGGGCAAGTTCATCTGGAAGGAGAATTTGTTCCATTTTTATTTCTGCTTTACTGTGAAAAATGATGTTGGCATCTGGAACGTTATCTGAGAAGCCAGTGTTTGCTCATTAAATGGCCACACCTATTCCTTGCTAACTTTTACTACACATCAGGTTAAACTTAGGACATAGAAATCCTACTTTTCTAGGAAAAAGAATCACCAATTTGCTACTTGTGACTGCTTGGAGAAGGTCACTGTGACACTAAAGCCACAATCCTATGCATACTTACATGGCAATAAAACCTACTAAATATAGTGCCACTTATTTCTGAGTAAACATGTACAGGATTGTGCTCATATCTGCATTTTTGCTGAATAAGTGGGTCCAACTGAAAATTACAGCTTTAACAAACAAAGACTGTGTTTTATTCTGTGCAAAATCCATACCAATAGTCTCCACTGAAACCACAGGTCCTTTTCTTTCATAAAGAATTCTGCATACTCGTAGTGTTCTGTCTTTAAAAAAAATTAAGAGAAGAGAAATGGAAAATAAATTCTATTCTATAGTAGTGGTAAATTCAATTCCTGACAATGGAGAAACAACGTTTTGCGTTGTGATGTTCATTTTTAAACATTCAGATTGATTGCCTAGAGGTTTCTTCTCCAAAACAGATGGCACGTCTGTGAGGAAACTACATAATTTAAGCATACTTTATATGGTACAAGAGCAAGGAGGTTATTCTCTGGATTCACTGTCTCCATTTCATGAGCAGATGTAAGGAAAGGGCATCCATAATCATTGTCAAATCTCTTTTAATAAGCCAATAAATTCCTCAATTAAAAGCAGTTTGTGTTCCCTTTTGGGTTCCCAATCAAAACAAAATCCTCCCTGACTTTTTTCATTGTTGCAACTTGGGTGTTCTATAGCAGGCTACGAATCAAATAATTTCCAAAAATTACAGCTAACTCGGCAAGCAAATCAAAAGTAGCAAAGGGTACTTTTGCTGGAGAAGAAGAAATTGAGCTTTATGATTTAGCAGGTTGTGTAGCAAAGCTGAGCAAGGAACTGGTTTGGGCACACAATGTGGGGTATCTTGTGAACGCTCCACCCTAGATGCATCCTAGATGCAAGGCTGCTAACTTTTGTTGTTGTTTCTTAAAAAAGGGTGTCACTGGTCACAGGAATCATGACCATTCATATTTGAACTGAGTTTTGAATTAGGTATTTCCCAGCTCTTTAATATCTTTAATCACTACAGCACACTAGCTGTCAATGTCTTAAGGATGCTACTGGGAAGAATGTTTTCCAGGCTTCTTACTGGACTGAATATTGATTAAAAGTTGCAGTAAGATTATTATTTTTCATATACTTTCAGAGAGGATGACACTTTCATCTTTTATTAACGTCATGGCAGAAGCACGAAAGAGGACTATCTATAAGAAATCTATGACAATTGAAAAAGGAACAGATGACTAACTGAGGAGAAATGGAGTTGTATAATTTTAATATAAAACCTTTTTAAAAATTAAAATAATTTGGGGTTAATTTAGTTTTAACAATGAACCCTATGACATATACACCCAACTTGCAGCCTTTGGATTATATAATTCATTAAACAAAAAAATCTATGGTTTACAAAACAACATTAAGTCTCCAGAGTAGGGCTGTGCACCGCTTCGGATTCAAATCTGAGGTGAATCAGGGTGATTTGGACCTCCCTAAAACAGATCCTAAGTGAATCGGGGTGAGGTCCGAATCGCTCCGAACCAAATTGGATTGGTCCGAATCGATTTGGACCAATTCAGAGTTTCAGACCCTTTCCCAAGCACATATAAACATGAAAATTGGCACCATGATAGGGCTTCAGTAGGGCTTCATCTCTGCCAACTTTGAAGCATATCAGTTCATCCTCTGATTTTTAGGAATTTTTTAAAGTTCAAACTCAAACTTCATTGGGGTCTAGCACCTTGTGAAGTAAAGTTTCCCAAAAAAGAAATGAAATTACAGATACAGACATGAAAATTAGCACCATTTCAGTAGGGCTTCAGCCATTCCAAATATGAAGCATATCAATTCAACCCTTGTTTTTTGATGGAATTTTATATATTTTTAGAATTTTGACTATGTTTCCAACCACTGTGCCCACCTCACAGGGCCAGTTTGTTTGCTTTCTGCGGGCCTCTCTGTGCCCGCCCACATAGCTGCCTGTTTGCCTGGTTTGTGTTTCTGGCTTTGAATCGAGACAATCCTTGGCTCAATTACTCGTGCCCGCATAGCTGCCTGCTTCCTTTCTGCCTGCCTTCCTGAGCACTTATACACATCTCCAATATTACCTGCCTGGTCCCGCCTTTTAGGGCTAGTTTGATTCAATTTCTGAGGCATATTTATTTATTTATTACATTTATATACCGCCCCATAGCCAAAGCAATCTGGGTGGTTTACAAAAGTTTAAAACAGTGAACATTAAAAACAAATATACAAAAATTTAAAAGCATAAAAACAACAATATCCATTTAAAACAACCAGCCAGGTCATGTGTATATTGCAGGCTGCCGACTTTCCCTTTTTCTTATCTGAATGTATTAGCTTCAGAACACACAATAGACTCGAGTAGGCGAGATTTGCACTTCAAAAGCTCAGTGATTAGGGAAGAGACAGTGTGTGCTGATTGTTGATTAGATAGACACCTCAAATTGCTCTTTGCTGGCTGCTTTGTTTCCTTGAAAAATTGCATTTTTAAGAGTGGGTTACAGGAAAACCGCTGCACAGATGTGTCTGAAATTTTTCACAGATGGCTAATACCAGGCCATCTGTACGTTGCCCAAGTTTCATGTTTCTCTCTTGAAAAAGAAAGTTATAGCCCTTTGCATTGACTGGCTTGCATGAAAAAATCAGTGCGAGGCCATCTGTAAGGTCACCAAGTTTCATGTTTCTATCTTGAAAAATAAAAAAGTTATAGGCGTTTATTTTTTCCAATGCAAGTTAATGGGAATGATCATAGAATCATAGAATAGCAGAGTTGGAAGGGGCCTACAAGGCCATCGAGTCCAACCCCCTGCTCAATGCAGGAATCCACCCTAAAGCATCCCTGACAGATGCTTGTCCAGCTGCCTCTTGAAGGCCTCTAGTGTGGGAGAGCCCACAACCTCCCTAGGTAACTGATTCCATTGTTGTGCTGCTCTAACAGTCAGGAAGTTTTTCCTGATGTCCAGCTGGAATCTGGCTTCCTTTAACTTGAGTCCATTATTCCGTGTCCTGCACTCTGGGAGGATCGAGAAGAGATCCTGGCCCTCCTCTGTGTGACAACCTTTTAAGTATTTGAAGAGTGCTATCATGTCTCCCCTCAATCTTCTCTTCTCCAGGCTAAACAGGCCCAGTTCTTTCAGTCTCTCTTCATAGGGCTTTGTTTCCAGACCCCTGATCATCCTGGTTGCCCTCCTCTGAACACGCTCCAGCTTGTCTGCGTCCTTCTTGAATTGTGGAGCCTAGAACTGGATGCAATACTCTAGATGAGGCCTAACCAGGGCCGAATAGAGAGGAACCAGTACCTCACGTGATTTGGAAGCTATACTTCTATTAACGCAGCCCAAAATAGCATTTGCCTTTCTTGCAGCCATATCGCACTGTTGGCTCATATTCAGCTTGCAATCTACAACAATTCCAAGATCCTTCTCGTTTGTAGTATTGCTGAGCCAAGTATCCCCCATCTTGTAACTGTGCCTTTGGTTTCTATTTCCTAAATGTAGATTCGGTCATCCGATTGCTTAGGATTTGAACCAAATCGGGGGAGGTCTGAATTGACCCAAACCAAATCGTGCACTGCCCTACTCTACAGCTTTCAACCAAGCACCAAAAAGCAGGGAAATTGGGAATTAAGACTTACAAGCCTTAACGCCACCTCCTCTCTTCACTTGCACGCAGGAAGTGCAAGTGAAATTCTCATTCTCCCAAAGCAGATAGACCATGAGGACAGGATGGAGACTGTGGGGTGGGGAAAACTGATGATGAACAACTTAGAGCCACCAATCCAAGGACCCTGTCCACATCATCAGGCTGTGCAAATTGAAAGGAATCCAATAATACTGGACAAGCAGGTGCCAAAGTTACATCCCCTGGGTCTGTATCAACAATAGCATCCAAGTCAGAGCGGATCCAAGTGATTTTGCTTGCAAAGTGCTGGTCAAATTGGTCACAGCGGACTGTTGAAAGGTCTGAAATCTCCTCTGGGGGGCCAGAGTGTAGAAGGCCCCTGACCACCCGAAACAGCTCCACTGCACAGGTCTTTGCAGACACAATAGTGGCAGAGAGGGGGGGAAATTTTGCTGCCTGAATTGCCACAGAGTAGGCCTATAAATAGGCTCTAGCCCGTGTTCAATCAGATTCACTGGAAAACCAGGGGGCTGGTGTGGCTCCACATCATGAAAGAGGACGCTCAGAAGCAATCGTGTCCTCCATTCTGGCCATTTCTCCATTCCAGAGATCAACCAGGACTTTTACAGAATCACCTGCCGAGGCAACAAGAAAATCCCCAAGAGCCATCAGAAAGCCATTCGGATCCATCAGCCTCCTGGGGTGGACCATCTTAATCAGTCCTCCACCCCAGCAGAGGTTCTGAGTGCCAGCAAGTCTAAACCCCACCAGGTAGTGATCTGTCCATGACAATGGAACTATAGAAAATTCCTCCACTATGAGATCCCTGTCAACCCATCCAGCACAGAAAATGAGGTCCAAAGTGTGCCCAACAGTATGGGTGGGGCCAGATACTATTTGGGACAGACCCATGGTTGTCATGGCGGACATGAAGTCCTGAGCCGCTCCCGACAGGCCAGCCTCAGCATGGATATTGAAATCCCCCAGAACAACAAGCTGGGTGGACTCCAACCCCAACCCAGAGACTACCCCGGCTAGCTCAGGAAGGGAAAATATTAAAGGGATTTTTAAAAAAAAGTGGGGGGGGGGAAGAACAGCTATTCCATCAAATATAAGATCAAGGGAAATGGAAATCATCAGGATTTTAATAATCACAAAGGGGGGACAAAAAAATTGCCAAGGCTTTTTAGAAAACAATGTGGCCAAATGAGATTTCTTTTCTACTTTAAACTACCCTCCTTTCCTCAATCTTTCACCAATCTTCTTGAAATGTTCAGGTTATATAAAACCAACATTTCTTTCTGGCACATGTAAATTTCAGGAAGTTCGGTGAATTTTTAATTTATTTTATGAATGTTAGAATGACCAAACCCCGATAACCCCCTTTTAATGGTAGAATGCTTTTTTTCTGTTAAACCTTAACTAAGGATGCATGGCTATGCAACCTTAAATTTCCAGCAAAATGATATTTTACTGTAGCTGGGTATCCAAGTGGATACCTGGGATTTTAAAGGCTGCGCAGGAAAGGTTCTGGGTATTTCAGTATATCTACTACCCAACGAAAAGTGTGCCTTTAAAAGGAACGCCAAAGGCAAGGCCCTGCCCCAGCTGATCTGCCCGCCATAGCGCAAAATGAAACTTCAGATGAATCTTTCTTGTAGAGAAAAAAAGGGAAATGACATTGTTCCACTTTTCTTTCCATTTCCTTTCTATTGTAAAGTAAAAGAAACTGGTGCCCCAAAGGGAGCAGGTATTGGACTAGAAGGCCTCCAATATACCTTCTCATTGCAAAAAACTATTCTGCTCTTGCTCTCTGTCACACACACACACACACACACACACACACACACACACACACACACACAGAGCACTCCTGCAATATGGGAATAATAATCCTGGAATATGTCAGGAATATTGATATATTTTATGTGAAGAATTTGGAACACTTGAAACATGGTATATAAATTGTATATGTTATTAATCATTCATTCATCTCCCATTCCTTTCATTTTAACCTATTATATTTGATTTATACTTGTCTATATTCTGCTTATTAAAACAAGAAGTAACTACATTCAATAAACTTATCTTTACAGCTGGGTTATTATTATTATTATTATTATTATTATTATTATTATTATTTTAAAAAACTGAATTTATGATGCATCACATTGTACACTTTCCTTTTCTTGTATCTTACTCACGTAGGAATCATCACTCAATAACCATACTGTGACTGTAATGCTTCTCACATGGAATGAATTGGATTTTATTGATGGCAAATGCTGTTTAATGTGCTTTCATGTCAAGAAGAAAATCTGAAAAAGAAATGTTTTTAGTGCGTGCCCTGTATGAAGCCTTTGCATTGTTTAATGTTTACACTTGTATGAAGCAGGACCAGCATTTTTATGTAGTACATGCTGTGTAAGGCTTACATACTGTAGTACATGCTGTTCAAGGTTTACGCTCTGTAGTACATGATGTTTATGGCTTACTCTTGTATAAAGCTAGCCCAAAGTTAGAAAGGTTTGAAGACACTAAAGAGAATTTCCAACTCTAAATTCTGAAGATAATGTATGGTAATCTTGTAGGAGCCAAAGGAGCCCCCCTCCATTCTTTTCCACACACAAAAAGCAATTCCCTGGCTTACAAATCTGTTTACAGGTGGTTGATTCAGTGATAGTTGGTGAGGAAATGTGCCTTTAGTTTGGGCCATGGCACACTGGTATCATTGGTACCACATGGAGTGGCTTCCTGCCGGTATTTTAACAAACCATGCAATGGTGGACTCCTCATGCACCCACAGGTCACTTAAGTGGTTTGTAAACACACCATGAAGTTGAACCACACCTACGTGGTAGGCGCCCATGCTTCATTTCATTTATTTAAAGATATGTTTAGAAAAGCAATAAACTCTGCATAGCAACTTCAGTGCTAACTTATATAATAGAGGCAAGCTACCTCTTGGTTGGGGATAAAATCTTCGGCGAGCTTCTATTTTAGGGGACAAGGCTCCTATTGGCTGGAGATGGATTCATGTTCCAATCACACCTTGTTGTGCACTTTGTTAAAATTCTTTAAAAGCACCTTTTAAATGGTGTTGTCTCATTCTTGCTAGAGCATTTGGAGAAAATCGTCTCTAGTTCCCTTTGTAGCATAGGAAAGGAAAGGAACCTCTCGTGCAAGCACTGAGTCATTACTGACTCTTGGAGGGACGCCAGCTTTCGCTGACGTTTTCTTGGCAGGCCTTATAGCGGGGTGGTTTGCCGTTGCCTTCCCCGGCCGTCATTACCTTTCCCCCAGCTAACTGGGTACTCATTTTACCGACCTCGGGAGGATGAAAGGCTGAGTCGACCCAAGCTGGCTGCCTGAAACCAGCTTCCGCTGGGATCAAACTCAGGCCGTGGGGAGAGTTTCAGCTGCAGAAACTGCTGCTTTACCACTCTGCACCACACGAGGCTCTTTGTAGCATAGCACCAGGTATAATAAGGAGAGGTTTGCCATTGGGTATATTATCACATACATGCATAGAAGCTGGACATTCGCAATTAGCAATTATTCACATAAAGCAATAGCATTATTTAATTGATTTTTTTTTAAAAGCAAATGCGGTGAATGGGCAGTATCCAACGATGCCTGTGTGCCAGCAGGATCCATGACTGATGCAATAGGAAGCCGGCAGGGCTTCCTAAAACAACCAGAAATGAGCCAAAATGCTTAGTTCTGGAACTAAGTATCCCATTCCAGAAATGGGCAATTTGCCTAGTTTCAGGGATGGCTCGAGGAAGCACTCGCTTGCTGTTACACCAGCAGTGGCTCCTGCTAGTGCACCACAGCTAGAGGCGTCCCACAGGCAGCACTGAATACTCCCCATTGTCATAATTTTCACAGACTTTTTATTAATTTATTACACTTTTAGACGGATAAACAGTGTTTTCTGTGCAGTATACAAGTATTATGGACCATATATAACGGTTTTTAAAAAACACATTAAGGAACTATTGTAATCATCTTTTCTCAGGGCCAAACTAGATGTAATGGTAGCAGATCTGTGGATTTAAACACGAATCTGTCCCAGTCATGAAGAAAAAGTTAGATTGGTTTGTTTAACAGCAAAATGGGTTCGTGGTTGAGGGGTGCTGAATCCTCCCATGCCCCTTTGTCACCTCTATAAAGGTCCTCTGTCCACATGCTTTTCTCCTAGCCAAGCACATGTCTGCTGTCAGGCAGACATGTGCCTGGATAAAGAGAAAATCACCTACAGGCAGGTTAAGTGCTGGCACAAGGAAGAGACATGCAGTCCTCTTTTTGTGTAACTGGGGCAGATCCATGTGTAAACACATATTTGGTGTTGTTGCGTCTAGGCTGGCTCTCAGTATAAACCTGCATTTGATCAGAATGATGACAGATGCGGCCTCATATTTGCTCAATCCTGCCGTTCTTTAATGGCACACGACTAGGAGCCTCTTGATGAGGCAGGATCTTGGTTCCTTGTGCCCGGCTCGCCCCTCCATCTCAGGAGGCCCTCAAGAGAGGCTTTCCATTCTCCATCTCTCCCACACACCCTCCGCTCACCACCCACCATCTCCTCCTCCTCTGACCAGCAGAGGGCGTTGCCAACGAAGGCCACTCTCGGCCCTTGGCTGGTCTCACTCTCGCAGCCTTTAGCCAACTCCAGGCCAGGCGTATCTTGTTTTCGGTATGAGCAGGAGACGTGAGACGTTAGACAGAATCTGTGGCCATAGAGTTCGGCACCGAGATCAGCTACAGGATCCGGAGTGTTATAAAGGGAAAGCTACAGGAACTGGGAGCATATGTTGATGAAGAGCTGCCTGGTTATATCATGGTCATGGTGGCCAACAAGAAAATCCAGGAGCAGATGATGGAGGATCTTTCCCTCGTTCTAAGAAACAATACTGTGAGATTGACTGTCTGGCTTCATGGTGTATTAGGTAAGCTTTGGTCTATAACTACAGAGTCTATTAGCCTAAAATCTCCTGAAACGAACATCTTCGAGACTAATCTGCCTTCAGGCAAAAGCACATCGGATGGAAGTGAGGAGAGAAGAGCAGAAGAAATCCTACAGCCTCTTACAGTGTCAAGTTCTTGGCCAGAATGGACTGACTCCCGCGTTTCAACTAGCTCCCAGGAACAGAGAACCTCTGCTGCCCTGCCACCCTGCCAAGATGTCTTCCCACCCCTCTTGATGTCAACAGTGAAACCTTTGAGGGAGCTGTCCCCGTTGGAAGCTGTGATCGACCTTAAGCCTGAGCCAGACGATCTCCTTGACGAAGACCTCAATTTTGTGGATGGAGAACTGGTTGCCCTAGAAGAAGCCTCTCTTGACGGCGACAGTAGATGCGGAACCATGACAAGGCTCGGAATGAGCTTGTGTGGTCTTCAGTGGCAGGAATGACAAGGGTTCCAGGAGAGAAAAGCTACCTTTACACATCCATTTCGTAAGGAGACACCATGGATACAAGGGGGCAGCAGGGCTGGCCCCAATGTTGCGCTTCTCCCCCACCCCTGACCTCCATGCTTTGAGTGTGGATATCTGCATAGGTGAAGCCTAAGTATGTAGATGTTGATAGGCATGTATGCCTACAGAAGCAGGAACTCTTATCACCAGGATGCAAACTCACATGGAAGCCTACCTATGTAGGCTTCACCTACGCAGAGACCCATGCTTAGCACAGGGAGAACAGGGGACCGGGCCAAGAAGCCACATAACACCTGGGACAGAGCCAGCAGCCCCTGACCTTCCTTTGTACACATGGAACCTCTTTACACAACTAATGATGTGAATGGAGCTAAAGTAGCATTAAGCCCGTTTGGAACCCATCTATTTCTTCTTCCCGGTGTCTGCCATAGTAGAAGTAGTAATATAGAGGGGTACTTCTCTGTTTCCAGCTTTTCAAATGAAGAACAGCTATAGTCCAGAGAGTCAGTTACAAACGACAGGAGACCACATTTTGTTAGGCTGGTGGTTTGATAATAGCTCAGGATAATCAGATGATACTTCATCAGGAGATATTCTCCTGCAGCTCGTGAGTAAAAGTAAAGAAACAGCTAGGAGCCAGGCTGTACTGGGAATTTGGAGAGAAGCTGATGGGGAGAACGTTTTAAAAGCGATTAGTTGACAGAAAATTACAAATTGCACATTACAGGTGTGGGGGAAGGCGGGGTGGAGAGGTTGGTCTGGATCAGGACCAGAGCAAGTGGCAACGGGTTCAAGGCCACCTGCATCGGACAATCCATCCTGATCTGGATTGAATGCTCCCATGCCTGCAATTTACATCGGGGGGGGGGGAATCTCCTGGAGTGAACTGGAATTTTTTCCCCTAAGGCAAATTGCATGCACGGAGATCCAAATCTGGATGAAGACCAAAACAGTGGGGAAAGGTTTATAAGCAGGGGTAGGACATCTCAGGCACAGGGGGTCAAACCCAGCCCTCCTGTGGTCCCAATCCTGGTCTCCTGAGTTCTCCAGATGGCCACCCCCTCCCCTCCCCCTCCCCTTGCACCCTTTCCCCCTGAGTGCTGATCATCAGGTGGTTTCTCAGCTTTGGCACTGCTTCCCCCCGCCCCGTTGTAAAATGCTGAAATGCTTCCCCTAACGTTTAGTTACTTACAGTACACGCTTTAAGCTAAAATATTTTATTCCCTCAGCCCTTTTGCTTTTGGCTGCACCCCTTGCCGGAATGCGGGCCCCAAGCAATTCTCTTCTGGGTAAAGTCTCCCTGTGCCTCATGCCAGGGCCCAGATCTGGATGGTGACTCCTGCACCTGCCATTTGCAGAGCAGTCTGGGGAGGCAGAGAAATGAGGAGGGGGCAAGCCAAGGAGGAGAGGTCCTGTGACCCGATGGCAATATGTGCACATCAGCTGGGTGTGCATGGGAAGGATGAGGCTGGCTGGAGCTTTGGCCTGGCCCACTTTTGGCTCTGGCCCCGCCCATGGCATGCTCCATGGAGAGAGAGCCCCTGTTCCTGGACCAAATGCTGTAGTGCTGCCTCTGAAACTGCTCGCTGTCCAAGGGAGAGTGAGTAATGATATGTTTGATGCCCTTTTCTCTCAAATATAAATCCACTTGGGCTATCAAGATATTGTTAGCAAAGCAGAAATGCACCTCCATGTTTAAGAGAAAAAAGAAGCCAGGCTGGATTGGAAATTCTGATCCATTACCTTTTATATTGATAGAGAAAGAATATTTGGTTTAATGAATTTAAAATGAAAATGAAAAGGCTATTCCTGTCTGCATTTCCTGTATGTTAGTTTGCCAAAATAAATGACTATCTGTATAGTATAAACAACCTTTAAAACTGTTTCTATTACACACACACCCCAAAGGCCAATGTTTTATTGAATCATTGTTGCATCTGCACCAGGTTTTAATTTGCCGACAGTTCAGCTGACTTCCCCATTTTGGCATGATTATTTCTGGCCTGTTGTTTCACCTCAAAGGAGCTTGCTTCCAGTATGCCATCTTATTCTTCAGAAATGTTAGGTTGTGTTTCCTGAACTCCTACACATTTCCCTTATCTCTGAAAACTAGCTGAACTTCACATATTTCACCAAGCAAGACTGATTTGTTATCAACAATTGCAGTGTGGCCAACTGCTATTTAACAACCGACTGGAGTTCTTAGATTGCAATCTCTCCAAACAGCCTTGGAACTATGAGAATATACTGAGTCAGACCAATGAAACTCTTACCAACCCTGCTACAATGATGTTTTCACAGGAATGGCAAGGGATGAGACATAGGCCTTCTCCACATGCTCCCTAAAGGCCATTTCATACACCTTACAGAGTCAAACCTATGTTTGTCACCTAGTGCTTAGTTATTTGTGGGAGGGGGGTTTTGATAGTTGCTTTGCAAAACAACTGGGAGTTAGAAATGGGTCTACTGAAAAACATATTGTGTTCTCCCAGTAGATCCAGATGTGCCCAACTCTGCTTAGTAGGGAGCTGCAACCAATCAGGGTTCCCTTAGAATACCTCTATGATTTGTGTGTGTGTGTGTGTGTGTGTGTGTGTGTGTGTGTGTGTGTGTGAGAGAGAGAGAGAGAGAGAGAGAGAGAGAGAGAGAGAGAGAGAGAGATTAAAGTTCCAAAAATTAGAGAAGTTGCCTGGCCTTTCTGCTTCTTGGACCTTTCAGATAACAGTGGTATGAAGCAACACTCTCTTGTAAGCTGCTTCATTTAATTTCATTTGTACTCTACTCATCAATCTTCATTCCCCCCCTTTGGCAAGATCCAAAGTGGTCCTGGCACACATGCTCTTGGTCAGAAATTTGGTCCCCAATCTGACTCTGGCACACAGGAATGGCTTGCATGCCAAATACTTGAAATACGTAATGGTCTCCGTTTAAAGAATCATTAATGACCACCATGAAAAATCCAGCCACAGAAGTCATCCCAGTACATGGCTCACAGGGTACATGTGGCAGGATTCCGCTTCTTCAGAAATGACACATTTAAATAAGCTCTGCTTTTTGATAACCATTTTGCTTTACAGCCACAGGCAGTATGCACTTCCTCATCTAGCTTAAAGCATGCATAAGGCAGCGACCTCAAGGTAAATTCATTCCCTTTAAAGTCCCAGAGGATGAGAACACATTCTCTCCAGAAGTGCCAAACTGTTTAGCACTTTCTTTTTTTTTAGCTTTGAACTATTGAGACAGGTTCTTGCACCCTGTCACTGCGTTTGAAGTTGGTGTTTTATGTTACATGATAAGTCAGTGGCTGGGAGCCCACAATCAGCAAAGTGCCAGGCTTAACTTGGATATCCTGTAAAAATATCTTTCATAGAGAAATATATTGCCTTAAAAACTGAATGTACCCTGTTAACTAATCTTGTAAAATGTGCTAATAATTGGAAACATATGTAAATGCTCAATTTTGACTGAAAGGCACTTTTAGAAATCTCCAGGCCAAAAAAATAAAAAATGCATACATTCTGTGTTGTGTGAATAGTAAGGCTAATTTATATTCAGGAAAATTGTTATATAAGTAACTAGTTCAAAGGTTATAAGACTTGGTCTCTTAGAGAGCATCTCTAATTGAGACTCGCTAGTCTAACTTGGATCATGGTTTAATTTGTTTTTAACTGTGCATATTTATTGTTTTATACTGTATGTTTTATCTGTATGCCGCTCTGAGATAGTAATGTTATAGGGCGGGATATAAAGATTTTAAATAAATAAAATAAATAAATATATCTGTGATCTCCCATATGGTGGTGTTCATTTTCTTGACCAAAGCGGCTGCAGCCCCACCCCTCCACAAATTCGATCAGGGACGTGGCACAGTGGGAGGTGGTACTTAACACACACACACACACACACACACACACGGAAAACCAGGAAACTCTTCTAGTGGCAAGAGCTCTTGCTAGAGGTTTAGAAGCAGAGGACACAATCCACTGGAAGTATCTCTTGCACAGCCCTCATTGATGTGAAAGTGTATAGCTCTTGTATGGTTCTTATTCATTGCCATGGGGCTTGCACAGGAGAACATTACAGTGGATCATGACCAGAGATTTTAAAACCCACCTCGTCTACCTCCACGTTGCAAGCCAGGACCCACCAGTTCTCAAAATCACGCAAGGAAAGAGCACATGCCCTACAGAAAGTTGCAAAGGAGTTTGCTGAGGAAGTTGCTCTAGATAGCTCATTTAAAAATAAATAAATAAATAAATAAATGCCATATGCTTCACAACGCAAAACAACTGAAATATCAACTGCAGGTATGTTCCTTTCTGACTCCAAATGTGGCAATGTCAGACTTGAAATATAGGTAAAACCTATAGCAAAGACACCACAAATGGAAACGTAAGACATGCATTGGCAGAATAAACAACATCCCATCACCAGGAATCTCATTTAGGGAGGACACGGGACATTCCTCCTACCCCCACTGAGTGTTTCACACTACAGGTGAGTATTTTTGGCCAGACAAATCACTCATCAACAGCTCTTCTGTCTTATCTAGACTGAGCTTCAGCTTATTGTCACACATCCATCACTGCTGCCAGACCTTGATCGAGCACTTCCACTGACTCACCTGAATCAGATGAAAATAAGAAGTAAAGTTGGGTGTCATCTGCATATTGATGCCACCTCACTGCAAATCTCTGGATGACTCCAATCAACAGTTTTCACACAGCTGAAGGCATGTAAATAGCATGGAGGACAACTGGAGGGCTGAACAAAAGTGACTTCCCCTAATTCGCTATTCTATTTGAAAGTGAAAAATTAAAGGCAGCCATTTTGGTTCTGTTTTCAGGGGAAATATTTCAGGGAAGGGGTCTTACAGTGACAGGAGGGATGTGTGTCTTCCCCCCCTCCCTTTTGTTTTGCAATTTAAATGCCACTTGTTCTGCTGGCGGATTTGGTGGCACCACAGCAGGAGCAGAGTTCTTGCTGCCACTACCATCCTGCCTTCCTAGAGACATTCTAGGAATGTCAATTTGTGCTAGCAGCATGGCACTAGTGTGGACACCCGAGTATAATGGAAAGATGGCAAGTGCACCACCAAAGCTGCCAGCAGATCCAATGGCTTCAAAATTGTACAATGAAAGAGGGCCAAAGAAAGAAGCTGCCACCACCATGGCAAGTCCAATCCCCTAACACCACCCCTCCCCCCAATGGTGCAATTCATTCAATGCATCCCCACCCTGGCTCTGTTTGGGAGTTCACCTGAAATTCTCACTCCTAATCAGGCAAATCCTGAAAGAAGTCCAACCCTAGGGCCAAGATGGAATCCAAGATGGAATTCCCATAGGATTAATGTCATGGATCTGAGCAGCAGTCCCCTAGCACCAATGCCTGGAATCAGTCTCCTAGGTAGGAACAGAACCATCATAATATGGTGTCCCCGGTTTCCAGTCCAGAAGGATCAAAGATACAGGACACCACTGGGTGATCCAGGAGAATTTACAGGATTTAATTCCCCATCATCCATCCAGCAAAGTGTGGTGACCAAGGCAGTAATCAGTCTCAACCAAGAATACTTGGAGTTGTGTGGCTACCACTCATTCAAGCATCATGCACAGGAAGAGAATATTAGCAACTCTCTAAATGTTCTGGATCCCAATATAGCTTCTTAAGGAAGAGAAGCAAAGCTTCCTTCTTTGAGGCAGCTAAGGCCACTCTTTTCCAAAGTGATGCATTCACTACCACTTAGCCAATCCCACCCCCCTGCTTAACACTAAGAGCTTAAAAGGGCAGGGTTTGAGCATACTAACCTCAACTACTGAAATTCATCCAGTAAAAACTGGCCAGATGGCACAAAGGACACATCGAAGGACTGTCCGGTCCCAAAATAACGTCCCAAGTCATGGCACCATGTGAATGATTTTACCCTTAAAGTGCTTAGCAGCATACTTCTGACACTTCCATAACATCTTCCACTAGACCATGCTGGAGCAGTCACTGAGCAAGGAAGCAATTATGGTGGAAAGAACTGCTTCTTTGCAGACAATACCATCACAGAGTTGGCTCAATAACAAATTCTTAATTGTGTTGAATCAGATCCGCAAGGCATTTGATGCTACTTGCGCTCTAGACATCTGCCCACCTACTTCATAATTCTCAGTTCTCCAGAAAAACCGAGAGCCAAGAGACAGTACTCCTAGCAATTGTGACAACTCTATATTCCACACTAGGGTCTCAACAGGAGTAGAAGCCATACCAACCGGAAACTCCTTGAGGGTTCTGAGGAAGCTCCTCGGAGTCCTTTGAAGAGAGCCTGACTGAAACCCTGGAGAGCCATTGTTGCCAGACAGTGTTGACAATTCTGGGCTAGATGGATCAATGGTCTGACACAGAATAAGGCACTTTACTATGTTCCGTACATAACCTTATTATGGACCAACTTGGCATTAAACAAGAGCAGCACCAGACCTGGTAATCTTACATTGCTACTGTCAAGTGGGTATATGGAATTGAAATTCTGGTACACATAAAGCACCTTTACACAAGTATGTGGCAGAGCCAAGAAAAAGCACTTAGTTCCTCCTCACATTATCTTTGGACTATGATTTCTCCAACAAGTCAGGGTCCCCCCACCCCACAACCTGCCACTACCCTCCCTATCCCTCCAAACTAGTTTGCCTGATGAAGTGATCTCAAGTTATTGAAAACTTGCACAATTTTTTGTAATTTTTTGGTTGGCCTATTAAAGGTATTACACTAATATGGGTTTTGAATTTTTTCTTATGGTCAACACAGATACCTTTCCCCACTCCTCTCTGAGATATTCTCTGGAATTCTATCCTCCTCCATAATCATAACACTGTCATTTAGATGTTCCACTTAATTAAAACAAAAGACAAAGGAAAAGGAGAGAAAACATAAAAGCTGCAATGCTAATATTATTGGGTTGTATTCAAAGGTGCCCTTCCATATGTCTTCGGTGGTTTTTCACATTATGCTAGTTCTGCATGAGAAAGGTTAAAGTAAATCCAAATATGTCCTTCTAGTTGTGCAAGAGCTTGCACCACCTCTTACAGAAGGTGGAAGCATTAGACAGTGTGGTATAGCGGTTAGAACATTGGACCTGGACTTGTGAGAGCCTGGTTCTGGTCCCCAATTGGCAATGAAGCTCACTGGGTAGTTTTGGGCCAGTTAATGACTCTCAGCCTGACCTACCTCACAGGGTTATAAGGAGAAAATGGAGAGGACGAGGAGGACCATGTAAGCTGTCTTGGTTCCTTGCAAGAGGAGAAAAAGGTGGGATATAAGTGTAGTAATAAAAATAAATATAAATCAACACTGCTACAGAACCTACCTCTTCTGCTAGCTCTTGCACAAGTATTTGTGAAACTGTTCCAGTGGCTACTTTTATTCTGTTCACAGTTCTTTGGAACCAAGCCATGGTTTCCTATTCAATTTTATTTTTATATAGTAGGCATGTTACTTGCTTAGTGATGCTTAAAAAAACAACCTACACATTTGCAAAAGATAGATGTTAAAGGACTACAACTTTTAATTGTAAAGGCAAATTATAAAGCCAGTAATTGTTTGCGTTACGGTGTGTGTGTGTGTGTGTGTGTGTGTGTGTGTGTGTGTGTGTGCTACTCAGAACAGCAAGGGGCTACACTTCATAACCAGTTCAAACAGGGATAAGAGCATGGGCTCCATGTTTTTTGTTTTCAGCCTTGATGCTGTGATCTTGCTGCCAAACAGGGGTTTACAACGCAAAGGCCTCTGGAGATTTCTCATACTTTTTGGCTTATTCTGTTGGTGTTCATCTTAACAGAAGTCAGCTGTTCCCTTTTCCCACTTATCCAGGGTTTAGCAGTGAAGTGTTTAGCATCTGGCCTGGCTATTATTATAAAAAGAGAACATCTTGCTCTGTTGGGAGAACACCATCACTGGCAGTAAAATGACAAGGAGCCTTTGAGGACGCCAGGATCCCCAAGATCTGCCTCTTATCTGTCTCTAGCACTAGTTTCCCCTCAGCAGACCAATGCAACACACCACTCCCCTTTTGACTGGCTAATATTTCTTTTACTTGTGTTATGCCCTTTACTCAAATCTGGATAAGGATCTTTCTTCACAGGAGCAAATGCACAAAAATGTGGATCTCACAGTCTGTTGATGCACTATAATGAGATCAAGCAACCAAAGACAGTAGATCTTTCTTTGTGTGTGTGTGTTTGTTCCTGACAACTGCGGAAATGAAAAAGTAAATAAAGCTCAAGATTGCATCAGTATCCAGGATGCTGTTTAAAAACAACCACCACAACCTAGACTAGATTAAGGATGAGTAATAGACCAAGTGTGAAATACACAAAAGTGGTTATTATTATTTGCATGCTAACTTTCAAGGTGTTCAAGATTTCTCAAAGTTAAAATTGTGGTGCTTGTATTAAAAACTTTACAAACTTAACTTCCATTTTGAAGACCTCTCATTCCAATAGAATTAAAGCTAAAACAGAAATAAGGAGGGAAAAAATCTGTTTATTTTATCTGTCAAGTTCTTGTGGTTTTGAAACCAGTTCCATTACAGCTCCCCTGTTAAAACAGCTCCGCTGGCTTCCAGTTTGTTTCCGGTTACAATTCAAAGTGCTGGTTATGATCTATAAAGCCCTATATGGCTTGGGTCCAGGTTATCTGAAAGAGCATATTCTCCCTTAAAGCCTGCCTGTGCTTTAAGAACTTCAGGGGAAGCCCTTCTCTCAATCCCACCAACATCACGGGTGTGCCTGGTGGGAACACAGGAGAGGGCCTTCTCGGTGGCTGCTCCTGTGCTCTGGAACTCTCTTCCCAGGAAAGCTAGACTGGCTCCCTCCCTGATGTGCTTTAGAAGGCAGGCAAAAACGTTTTTGTTCTGGCAGGCCTTTGGTGAATGATCTGGACCTCCATCTGTGCCAAGGACTTTTAAAATTGTCATTTTAAATGTTTAAATGTTTTAATATTGGAATATGTTTAATATAGTTTTAACTTTTGTATATCTCTATTTATAGATTTTAAATGTACATGTTTTAAATTTTGTAATGCCGCCTTGAGGCCCAGCATTGGACAAAAGGCGGGAAATAATAATAATAATAATAATAATAATAATAATAATGTGATGTCCTTAAAACATCATTTTGAAATAAATTTAAAATATCATTTTGAAATACAAGTAAAATGATCTGCCTTGATCTTTCACAACAAAAATATAAGCTACTATGAAGTTGTTATTGATATATTACATCCCGATCCCACGCACATTTACTCAGAAGGACCACTAAAAGTGCAACTCTATGGGCTGTAGATGTCCGAGGAGGCCATAGGATGCTGGGGATTTCTGCCTCTGAAGCCATGAAAATCTGAGTGAGGATTTTTCACTGCCCGCTCCCCCAAGTACCTCTCAGCTGCTATGAAAAGTACCACAAAGGCTCCCTTTCTTGAGGTCAAAGCACACACACACCTGGAGAAAAAGAGGGACAGATTGAGGCATGCCAGTGGGCGGGAAAGGGAGAGGCAATGGATCTGCCCGATTCAATGGCTGCTCAGATCCTGTCCCTGCCCCAAGCAGCACAAATCACCTGGATGGGCTCGGAGGCCCTCTAGCAAAAAATACTGCAAAGGAGGACATAGAAGCTATAAAGTCTGTTGCTCCTTCCACCCTCCGGGCAAGAGCCCAGCAGGGCATAGAATGATTGAAAGACTCCAATCTTAGAATCGCCCATCATTTGGGCATCTATCCCATAGGATTGCACCCTAAATTTACCAAGCTTTACAATCAATTCATATGATTGTAACCTAAGCAACAAAATGTTCATTTTAGAAAATATTATGGTTGCAGTCCTATGTGTCATAGTACACACATCAAGACTGTTCTAATATGTACATGGAAGAAATGCTATTGAAATCTAGAGAAGCTGCTTCTATGTAATTGCACCAGCCTAGAGGTCTTGAATGCAGAAGTAGACCATGCACATTGATCTCCCCTATGAAAAAGATGGATCAAAGTAGGTGGTCATTGTTGACAGGGATGAAAGCCCACCACCCAGACCACTGTACATAAGAACCCCAAGCATGCTCCTGGTTGGGGAATTTGTTTCTCCTGTTCACTCTTTGGCACACACAGGAGAAATCCAGGGAATTCTGCACATTGAAGCGGATTTCAGTATGGGAATCAATAACCCATCCCAGAATTGGGGCAAATAAGTTTAGAATTACTGGAGTGCTAAATCTGGTTAAGAAAATGGCAAATATTTATACGAATGGGTTTGTTTGTTTTTTACCTTTTTCAATTAAAGTACACCAAAATCCAACTTCGTGCCCTTTGACCTAAGTTTTAAAGAGGTACAAAATTTGCCACTCTTCCTCTGCAAAGGATACACTATGCTGTTTGCTCTGGCTCAACAGTTTATACACCACTCTGAGAGGGAAGCAGTGTAAGCTGATATATGGCTGTTAATATAAAGCCGGATGCTTTAGTGAAGAGTAGCCTTTAGGAGGGCTTCACCATTCTTCTTTTCCCACCCCTCCTGTCCCGTAGTTCTCAAATGTGCCGATTTAGTGTATGTCATGATGGTCCTAGGTTACTTCTCTCTTCCCCCACCCCCATTCCTCTATGGTCTGATCATCAAACTGTATTATCAGCACAAAATAGCAGAGTCCCCACAGGGTAAACGAGGGACAAGGTGCCTTATTTTTCAAAGCGCTGCTTTCTTACCTTCTGGCTGTATACTAAGGCCTAAACCTCAGAACACACAATGCAGACATTATGCGAGGTAAGTATTTGTCACCTTCTGCTACTCTCAGCTTTAGGACTGCTCCTGTCTCTTATTCCTCCACAGCACAGAATGTTTAAGAAGGAATGCCTCACCCATCTAGTTACTTCATCTTATATAAACACACTCCTATTTAGACTGGAGCTATGAAGCTACATTGGCTGTGCATAATGTATCAGGATTACTAGGAATGTCATGTAACTATGGTTAAGATTTTGGCAGTTCTCTTTTAAAATAGTAATGTCTATCCTCCAAAGGCAAATGGAGGTCTCAGCCAAAGGGTGGTATGATGTTTCAGTTCATGCTGGCTCCAGTCTGGTCTAGTCTATTTACAAATATACACTAGATAATTATGGAGATGCAGCAGAAGACAAAGAAGCAGGGAACAATATTAACAAAAAAAGCCATTTTATTGAAAATGATTTTGAAACCTCAAAATTAATATTACAATCATGAGAGAATGTCAAACAAAGTCAATTTACAGTTGCAACATACAATACAAATAGTCCCTTTGAAGATAAAGTAAACCCTTCCACAATCGCTGTCTGCGGCACAAAGAAGAACGTGTTTGTACAATATGTGCATGAAAAGCAAATCTTGGGCAACAGCAATTGAGAAAAAATGAAAGAAATTAAAGCTTGTATTTACAGGAAATGCTACAAATATTTTGTTCCAGCAGAAAGTCAAGACTGGTAAAGCATATTTAAGCAAAAAATAATGTGGAATGTTGCTTAGTGTACCTATGAAACAAAAATTACTGCAAACATATGATTTCTGGCTGATGTATTTAAAAGTGTTGCAACAAAAATAAACAGCTAAAATGTTGGTTAGAACATTCTGAAATGTATCAGAGGCTTTAAGAGATTAGAAAACTTGGTTTTCTTTGACCTTTAGTTATGATTTGTACAGATTTAAATTATTGCTTTTGTTCATGGCTTATCTGTGACTCCTGATAACATTATTTCACCAGGAATCGTATGGCAGGCTCCAAGAATAAGTTGGAGCAGTATTCCGGTAAACTTAACAGTGCAAAACTTTCCCCTCTTGACAAAGCATGGAGAGGTGGGAGGAGGCAATGAACAATAAATCCATGCTCAGGGGATCTGCTACTTGGAAGCTGACAATGAAATGGAGCACCCTCACAGATGGGTTCTTTTAAAGGGTTCTAGAGATGATGGTTCCCAGCTCACTTTATCTATTATTCCAATCCCTTGAGCAGCCTCACCCAAATTTGGGATTATATTCTCTATTTTATCCAAGGACATTAATTTTTATTCCCTTGCATACAAGTCTTTGGTACCATTTTTTAAAAACATATTGGCACATGTAGTTTCGTATCATTGATTCCACAAACTGGACCAGCATTTCCTCTTGTCAAAGAAGTAATTCTCATCCTTCAGATACTAATCACAGCCCATATGATTACATGACGTTAATACCTTCGCACATTCCCTTCCTGAATCAAAATAAAATGAACTTTGAAAGATAAAACCTTGGTGTGTGTTTTTAAAATGTGTGATATACATGAGTAATTTTATAATAACTGTCAGTTCAAAATAAATGCAGAGCTTGAATAAAATGTCATTTTGAACTATTTATGTATTTCTGTGATGCCATCAAGGAATCAGGTACCATCCAAGATTGAATAAAGAAGTTCTCTATTGAGAACTTGTCTCTAAAAAGAAAAGCACCCTAAGTTAAAACATGAGAGTGAATAGAGAAGGGGCCTTGTGCTTATCAAGGTGCTTCCTTGCTAACCCTTCAGTTATTGTTTGTTAATTCATACTTGCAAAGGGAATCATTAATTTGTGCAGTCATAGTAACAGGGCATAAACTGGATGTGTTTTGGGACAAACAAAACTGCACATCTGACTGATTTGGAGTTTTAATCCAAACGATCCAGTTTTAAAATGTGACGATACAGAAAGGTTACTGTAGGTACAGAACAAAACAGAAAAACAATCTATGCTGGATTAAATCCAGGAATATAAAGCAGTACTTTAATTGTACAAGAACAAATTTCTTGTTTTCTTTCTTTTAAATGTATTTGAGTTGCTGCCTGCAGCCGCTGTAACAACACAAAAATATCCCTACAAAATTACTTAAGATGCATATACTATAATATCTTTAAAAAGCCCTTTTCAGCAATAAAAAATAATGTACAAATATAGTACCTTTTATTAAATACACAACAGCTTTTGCACTAGCAGTTCATTTCCCTTTTTCTTGCTTAATAGACAACAACAAAATCCCACAGAACTTGAATTGTGTAACCAGACACTGGCTCTTGTAAGTGCTGCTGAAATTAACAAACTTATCTTACAGATACAAATAAATGGACACGGGTATGCTTCAAGCTACCACAAACAATAAATAGGACAACAGTTTCCATCTTTGAAGGAAAACTACACACCAGGAAAGTGTTTCTTACTTACGAAAAGGATACTCGATCTATCACCTTTGGAAGGCAAAGACGTTTCTTAAAGAGCAAACTAATCATATTAAGTTGTCAGGAATAATCCATGGGAATGTGGAATCTCCTTGGTGGGCTGCCTTAGTAATCAGTAGATGAGGAGGCTGACACTGTCCAATTACATTCTGTAAATATTTAATCATTTCTTATTGTCAGGGTGGCCTAAACATATCCCATAGTTATCATTAGTTTCAGCACCATTGCACCCCAAAGAAAATACTGTTTGCTGCATGCCCTTGAGGCTAAAAGCAGTGCAAATGAGAATATGGAGAGGATGAGGAGGACAATGCATTCTCCTTTTAAAGGAGACAAGCAGCAACCTGCTCTATTTCATCCCCAGCCCCAGGTCCTGCTTAAATTAAGCATGTGCATAAATCTGCTGAACAGATGACTGCTAGAGGTTTCAGTGGAAGGTGCCGATATGAGCTTACTGCCCACTGAAGCCTAAAGAAGAATTCCCAAAGACTTCAGGTCGCTTTGGGTTTCAGGCACTTGACAAGCAGCTCCTCCTGCTTGTCACCCTGGCAATACAGAGTTTGCAGATGGGTTAAGTGGCAGATGGGTTAAGCATCCCAGGGGACTTTCATCGTCTGTATTCAAGCTTGAACCATTATATATTGCTGAACACTGGACCTGCAGAATGTAGATTTGCACTACAGTGGTTCACTTGTGCTTATTCTTTTAAAAAACGATGGTTACCATATCTTCTGAAAAGATTAGGTTTTGTTTTAAGAAATCAGAAAAGACTCAGAAGATCAGTAAACATAATTAATTTCCCGCAAGGGGTTTGTTAATATTTTATTTGAAAACACTTGACATCTTCCCTTTATCATTTCATTTCTTTAGAATTAGAAGATGGTTTTTCTCTGTCTTCCAAATGTTGATAAAAACTTGAGCAACTTTGCAATTTCATCAGAACATATTGGCTGAGATCTAAGCACTGGTGTGTGAGAAAAATGTACTTCTGTACGTGCATGGGGAGAGCAATGCTTCCTGCTGGTGATGGTTCTTTCCACCTGATAGGATACCCTTCCAGAGGATCACCCAATTTTAGAGGTGTGGGTGCTTCCGGAGTGCAGAGGGCTTCCAGGGGGAGGGCAGAGATGAAAAAACCTGCGTGTGTGTGAGCAGAACATGAGCTGCACGTGGAACTTTGGATCCTACCCATTAAAACTGAAGGAACTACAAACAAACTTATCAGAAACGGTTTTCGCTCATTCTACTTCTCTTTCCAGTTTGATTCGAAAGGCAAAAGGCAACCCAATATTCAATAACATTTAAAACAGTATTTTCTTCATAAATTAAAACAATGTACTATAACCAAATTCCTTTGAGAGAAGCTTTTTTATATATATAAAAAATCACATTGCAGCAGTTTTATACTGGAATTCAGAGCTCAGGCATGGCCTTAAGATTTTGTACCACTGAAAGGCTGCCACTACTTAAAAACAACAAACATTTTTAGAGACCGAAGTCAGCATATTATTACATTAAGAAAACTTTAAAGGGACCAAATATCATTAAATAATTATAAATATTTCTTTAAAATTATATGACAATTCTTTTTTTTGCAACCCCCCCTCAAGTTTTACATATTTATAACTTAATAAAATTAAACAAGATAGCCAAACACACATATTACCGATACTGTTTTGGTTTGAGTAAGATATATTGCCATTATTGTTTGCTTCTTTGCATAAGAAATTAGGTTTCATTTTTTTTATTTTCGGGGCTTACCCCGCCAATATTTTTATATTTGGTTAACTCAGGCAAACATAATCACATAAATGCATAACACAAAACAAACAAGGTTGTCTTGATACCTTGTAGGATGCTCTTTCAGCACAAAACAAGCTGTGTGCATCTTAAAAGTTCTATCTTTTAAATGCTGCCAGGCTTGGATAAGATGGCTGAAAACTTACTAGGAGCTTAGCATAAACGGGAGTGTGTGTTTTTCTATATGCACAAACACAAGTGGTGAATTGCACTGCGCATGCATAGGGGGTCCTGTATACTGTACGATTGCAACTGTTCCTGAAGTTCAAGGTGTTTTTGATTATTTTGAAAAACAAATATAAAGCACAAGCTTTGTCTTGATAATTGGCAGGAGTCCATTTCTCCTTTCTTGGCAAAGGAATTCGCTAATGTTTTAATTTTTAATTATCTTTTTTACAAGTGCCTGGACAGAAAGGGCATCTTTTTGTTTGTGTGTGTGTGTGTTTGTGTGTTGGAATCATTATACATCTCAGACAAATGTTCCCAACAGGAAAATAAAATATGCTTTGACTGGAACTATGTTGCAGAAGGTCATATTCTCATGTTGTATGTATATAATTAGCTGTTAACATCCCAGCTATACAGTTGCACATATCAACAAACTCTATTTTTAAAAAACCAAAACAACAACAACGCAGGCACTTTATAATTAGCTGACAGTTGTTTGTTTGCTTTTGGCTCACAGACTTTAGGCCATGCAGATAAAATTTCAGTACGGCCTCCAAACAGACTCATCCATTCTGCCACTAGAATTCAAGACTGTTGGGGAGCTGCTGTGGCTTCCATCAGCCTCCACACCATCATTCTGGTTAGGCAAATTAGGGTTTAATAATGTGCTGCCGTTGGATGTGGTGGTACAGGGAGGAAGCATTCTGGAGGGAGAGCGGTCTCCCCCTGGCACCATGGGGAACTGGTATGATCCTGACGATGTGCCATAGTAGAGATATGGAGTGCTGCTGGTCTGGAATGGTCCACTTTGGTTTTGGGAAGAGCCTGGGTAAGGTGGCGGTAAGTAGGTGTGGTAATGAGTGGTGGCGGACATACCCAATGACATGCCTGAGGTGACTGGCGGTGTATAAGTAAAGGTGGCTGGATAGTGCATTCGTGGGTTGGAGAAGCGGCTCTCAGTAAGGGATGAAATGCTTGTAAACTGCCTGGGATCTGAAAATGGGCCCAGCTCTGAAGCACCTAAAAATTATAACAAGAGATGGGGGAAAATTCTGTAAATATCCATTTTTTCTGAAAAGTGATGATATAACTTAAACCCACTCCTTTGGTTCCCCGAAAGCATAGCAAATCATTCTATATAAACACTGCAAGAACAGCACCCTATACAAACAGTGATCATGCATAACCTGTGAGAGGTGCTCTACCAATATCATAGTTTTTTTTTCTGAAATCCATTGCACTCCTACTTTTGATGATAAATTACACAAACCTCAATATTAATCAATGAGAAATCTTGAAAATTTTAAATTGGTCCTTGCTAGCTATGAAAGCTGCCCATTTGACACTCAGTTTTTCACCAGTACATGCAGCCAGCCTTCTGCTGCTACAAACGTCAACTGCCCAGCATTTTTTGGGTAGAGGTACTGTACATCCATGCACACATTATATGCATGGCACTGCATTTGGCATCCTCATAGCTTAGCATCTGATAAGTAGGATACAAAGAATTTCTAATCTAGTTTCTGTGTTGGAATGTGAGCATGGATTAGTGGAATAATTTTGCTTCACTTGAAATCAATGACTGGAAGACGAAGTGCAATGGATTCTATGGCCATAAGGGGGGAAATAAAGTTTGATGAAAAACAGCCATGGAATAATGTGATACAATGTACTGAAACAATGTGCAAATGCAGGGCTTCCCATCCCTTCGCCATAGTTAAAGGATCAGGAATGAGTCATGATTTGCGCCTCCTCCACTCTCATGCATATCCGCCGTTTCATCCTTGGCCATAGTTTCTCCCCAACATTAACCATGGTTAACACTAGCCAGATTATGGCAATCTAGAATTTTCAAATAGGGTTTAAATCTGGAATTAAAATTAGGAACACTCTGGTTTAATCTTGGGGAGGCGGAATGTATGGTCTTTGATCTATTCCTGATCTCTTAATCATAGGTAAAGCATGGGACATCTTCTTTCTACCCTGGGCCTATGTAAGAGAGAAAAAGAAGAGAGAGAAGGACAGGACAAGAGGAAAAGTGTTCCAAGAGAATTCTAAATATAGATGCAAAATGTATAAAATCATTGACTAGCATTTATAGAAAAGGATTAAAAGAATTATGAACTCAAACAGACTATCTTTAAACTTTAAGTCAAAAATGGTAACTTTACAGACCTCTCAGGATTATATAGATTCATTAGCCTATTTTTTCACCACCACAATTACATGTACTGTATGTGAGACAATGTAGAGCTTTGCAAGATGCCAGAAGTCAAGCTTTGCAGATAGTAGGGCTGGACTTTTGATTAGTCAAAAATATTTGCCAATGAACTATTCAAAGATTAATCAAATAATCGCTCCTGGATTCATGATACCATGATACTTTTTTGAAAAGGCAGACTCCCCAGTTACACAAGAGTATTCTTGGTAAGAATGGCTCGGTATCCTACTTCTCAGAGAACAGTCCTTTATTTTGGAGAGGTGGCAGAGAACAATCCTCTATCTCAAGGTATCCTCTATTTGAAAGGGTGCCCAGTCCTAGTCTGGTTTGAAGTTAAAGAACCTTAAGGCAGGGGGAACCACAGGGGCCTTGAAGCTGTCCATCAACACTCAGCACCTGGACAGCAGACTGAGCGAGCACAGGAGTCACTTAGGCAGTCTTCTCAACTATGGTGAGATGTATTGTATTTCTATTTAAACGATAATTATTTTTTAAATTTGCACCTATAATATAAATTTATATATGCAAATTGGTGTCCTCTTTTTGGTGATGCATCTCTTTTTTTAGCAATGTGTAAGTAGGGATGGCGCAGGTGTCTGATTAGGGCTTGAAGCTCAGCAAGAAATTGCTGGCTTGGCCCTCCAGATGCCAGTTAGTGGCCCCCAGTGCTTGCCTAACTGGGGGGCATAGTGAGCTGGGTAAGCGTGTGGGTGCCCAATCTCTTATCAAGACACCACTTTCTGCAGAAATGGCAGGCCATTCTTGTATGTAAATGTTCCATTTGTGCAAATAGCAGCCTTAAAGGGGCTATGTACACAAAATTCCAGATATGTTCGCCTATAATGTTGTGCACAGAGCCCCTTTAAGCTTCAGTTTTCAGAAATGGGACATTTACAGACATGAATGAGTTGCCATTTCTGTGGAAAGTGGTGGTTTGCCGATGAAGCGGGCGCTCCTATGCCACTGCCGAGCACCCGCAGACCACTCAGAAGCTTGCCCTGGCCCTGCGCTGTTTGCAGGGGTCACATAAGTGGCAGGGGCTCGACAAATGCTGTGCAGGGAGGGCACGTCCATCCATTTGTGTAAGTGGCCACCCTAATTCTTGGTGTCATGAAATATTTAGCTGTGTTCAAATAAGAAGTAGTCATTCAAGGTCAATTATTTTACCAATTACTGGTCAGTTTCACCCAGCAGGAATTGTAGCTTCTTCTACTAGAGCAAGCATGCAGAACTGCCAGCTTAAGGGAGGAACTCAGCTAGCCACTTTTTTGTCCCCTACATGGCAGTTCATGGGGGGTGGGGGTGGGGGTGGGTTCCACTGCCAGTGTGCTAGCTTAGGTAGGGATGCAAAAAGGATTTGCAGGGTTCACACCATGCCTGCCCTAGCTGGACTGCAGATTCGACAGCAGTTGCCCATTCTAAATTTTGTGTCTTCCCCTTTATGCTGGAGATAATAGGAAACAAAAGAGTAGTTTGTCACTCTAATTTAGTATTGGGCAGAAGAGGGATAAACTGCAGGGGGAGTGGATTGACTAATCTAAGTGGAAAATAACATTTTGCTTGGGAAATTAATTTTAAAAATTGATGAGAATCTATTTGGTGAGAAATTGGATGGGAAATCAATTTAGGAAAACTAGTAAATTAACTGAAAATAAACTGATTTGGGTGAGGGTGGTTGGGGCTCAGTATCCTGGCCCCTGTCTATACGACAACGAGATTGCTCCTCATTAAATATAAAACCGAATTTTCGTAGATTCAAATCTACGCAACGAGTGTCACACTGCAGGATCAACAGCGAGCGAGGGAAAGGAACGAGGCAGCACAAGAGGATACGAGGGGGGGAAGCAGAGCACTGAAAACAACATGTCTCCTACCTCTGGCTGCCCGTTTCCCCCTGTTTGTTTTCATAGTTAATATAAGCTCTGGAGAGTCATAGAATTAAAAAATGAAAGGGCGCGAAGGAATGAGGGAGCCAGAGGAGGATGTGATAGATGGGAAGGCGGGAGCTCAGCCAATCACTTTGTCCTGCCCTGGAAGATACACCCACATATCAAAAGGCGATTTAACTCCCCTGACGACACATCAGTTTAACGTGGTGTACATTTGGACATTGCTCAAAAGTCACGTTAAATCGCAACTGTAAATATGCACATTATCGGGTTAAAAACACAGCGCTGCTGCGAATGGACAGAAGCATCATGTGTCCTAAAATGTGAATCTGCACATTTATTTCGATGTAAAGAGCCTGTGTAGATGTGCCTCTGCTCTGTTTTATACTCAGTAGTTGCTTGGACAAGTTATTTGTCTCTCAACCTCACTAATTTGCTTTCTCTAAAATAGATGTTGCTGCAGAAAATGTGGGGTCAAAGAGGCAATTTGGTTTGGGGGCTAAAAACTCCACTTCTTTCTTGCACGTAGTTTGCAGTCTTTTTGGTTACTCCAAAGTTAGCCTGTAGAGCCCCAATCCAGACCACCACATGGGAACAGGGGAAGTTTAATCCCTCCCTCCACAGTCACTTCTCATCCGAAATCTCTCCCCCTTGGATGGCAATTTAAAGAGGGGACTGAAAGCCTCCAACAGTGCCAATAGAGATCCTGTCCCCCAAATGGGGATTCAGTCAAAATTCAGGAGGGAAGCCATCTGGAGAGGGAAAGATTACACTTCCTTTCCTTGAAAGCACTGGTCCAGGTCTATGCTAACCCTGGAATAAATAAAAAGGAGAAGGAGAGCTGCATGTTATATAGTTAATGTGATATACAGTTTAACCCCTAGACCATAGCCAACTTGGGGGTTGTCTATACGCCTTCAAAGCCTCACAGTGGCTGTGAATCGGCACTCCATCGGTTATATGACGCAGCTTCCAATTCTCAGCCACCGCAAGGCTTTCCCCACCAAGCTGCAGTGTAAAAAAGCCGAGGACTTACCCTGACTTTTTCCCTTGGGAGGACTTACCCCGACTTTTTACGTTGCGTGACCGCACTCCAGGGTCTATCCAGGAGACATTTCGGGATGGATGGCGACCCTGATTGGTCACTGGACGCAGGGAAAAGCGCAGAGGGTGTGCTCTAGTACCCACAAACCTCGTGCTCCCTGCTAGTATGGGGATTTCCTGACCCACCCACCCCACAGCAGCGATAACACGGAGTTTCAGCAGCAAGGAGTGGTGAAGCGGCACTATGAAGGCAGGGCCTTGTTTTGAAATGTCAAGAGAATTGTTGATATACAATTCTCATTTCCTCATCCTTGAACCTGATACCAATATCCAACTTGTACGATTTGCAAGAAATTCTCTTAAGAGCAGGCAGCATACTTTTTCCTTCATTCCTGCCTACTGAACAACAGCCAGAGGCAATACCACCCAGAAACAAAGTTATTATTTTAGAATCCTAGCATGTTGCTTCCCTCTTCATGCTGGAAAAGGAACTAATATGTATTATGAAATTTAAAGTTACTGTATTATTTCCATGGATGCAGAAAAGATTAATTGTGATCCTCTTTCTACTTACAAGACAAGGTTTGTTAAATTAGTTATGTAAGCAAAAGAAGGATTACAATGACTCTTTTCTGCATGCATACAAAAATAAACTAGGGGTGTATGTCTCATTGGTCTTATTGGAGCCTATAGGAGTCTTCCTCCTGATGTAAATAGCAGCTGTGGAGGCCCCCAATCCTGATCAGGACCATGGCATAAGCAAAGGTTAATGTCCCCCCTTACCAGCTGCCATGGTTCTGAGTCAGAGCACGGCCCTGGCAGCTGGAACTCACTTTTTAAAAAGCATTCACACAACTAGCAATTGCATGAATAATGTCACGTTGAGTTTGGCACATTGCATCCACACATCCTTTCTGTTAAGGGTGTATAGGGCAGCAGCCCCTATTAACTCAAGATGAATGGGACTAGCTTTCACTCAAAAGTTTAGGATCTTGGTCCCAAACTTAATAAAATGAAAGCTGTAGTGGACTAATGCTTGGATCAAGTCGAGAGACAAATGCCTCTGTGAAGATGCCCACATATCTAGTTATTTGCCCCAGATACTGAAAAAAGCTGTTAGTGTCTCAAAAAAATATCGAAGGCTGCATTCCCATACATACTTCTCTGGGAATAAGTCCCATTGAACTCAATGGGGCTAACTTCTGAGGAGATTATGTAGAGGATTGCACAATAAGAGGCTGGACTTCATTATATTCTTATAAATAGAATCAAAGGTCCTAGTTGAAATTCATTTTCCAAAGTTCATAGAATCATAGAATAGCAGAGTTGGAAGGGGCCTACAAGGCCATCGAGTCCAACCCCCTGCTCAATGCAGGAATCCACCCTAAAGCATCCCCGACAGATACTTGTCCAGCTGCCTCTTGAAGGCCTCTAGTGTGGGAGAGCCCACAACCTCCCTAGGTAACTGATTCCATTGTCATACTGCTCTAACAGTCAGGAAGTTTTTCCTGATGTCCAGCTGGAATCTGGCTTCCTTTAACTTGGAATAACTCCTTCCGTTATTCCGTGTCCTGCACTCTGGGAGGATTGAGAAGAGATCCTGGCCCTCCTCTGTCTGACAATCTTTTAAGTATTTGAAGAGTGCTATCATGTCTCCCCTCAATCTTCTCTTCTCCAGGCTAAACATGCCCAGTTCTTTCAGTCTCTCTTCATAGGGCTTTGTTTCCAGACCCCTGATCATCCTGGTTGCCCTCCTCTGAACACGCTCCAGCTTGTCTGCGTCCTTCTTGAATTGTGGAGCCCAGAACTGGACGCAATACTCTAGATGAGGCCTAACCAGGGCCGAATAGAGAGGAACCAGTACCTCACGTGATTGGGAAGCTATACTTCTATTAATGCAGCCCAGAATAGCATTTGCCTTTCTTGCAGCCATATCGCACTGTTGGCTCATATTCAGCTTGCAATCTACAACAATTCCAAGATCCTTCTCATTTGTAGTATTGCTGAGCCAAGTATCCCCCATCTTGTAACTGTGCCTTTGGTTTCTATTTCCTAAATGTAGAACTTGGCATTTATCCCTATTAAATTTCATCCTGTTGTTTTCAGCCCAGCACTCCAGCCTATCAAGATCACTTTGAAATTTTTAAGTTAATGCTAAGCAATCACTTCAGATGTCTGCAAAACACAGAATTACTGGAAACAAAGATAAAATGTACCTTTTCAAGGAGGATGGAGTTAGGTCTTATTTGATAGCTTCAAGATTATACTATTTACAGGGTTCCTGTAAGAATCTTTAATAACTGTTTTATCAGTTAAAACTATCACAGAGGGTTTAGAAAAATGCAACTACTAAAATGCTCTTTTATACAGTAATTAAAAATACAGGAGCTCTGTCCTCATTTATCTAGTCACTTAGTGACATGCATGTAATGGTGCTATATAAATAAATAATAATAATAATTAAAATCCTATATATGTTAACTTAGACATAGTCCCACTGTGTCCAATGGGGCTTACTCATAGAGAAGTGTGCAAAGATTCTAGAGTCCTACTTACTATTCTGATTTGAAACTCGTGTCATTAAGTTGTTTGAAAAGACAAGACACCCAGTGCATCTAAAAAGCTCTACTTTCAAGCCTAACCCTCATCACTGCCTCCAGTAGCAAACTCAGGCAGCTGAGAACCAACAGGATTGTAAGCAGACCAGGGCCATTGAGAAATAAGAGGGAGATATCAGCCATGCTTCGAGGAACTCCAAGCTGGGCAGAAGTACATAACTCTCCCTCCCCACCCCAGAGAGTGAATGGGGAGAGATGGAAAATTAGCGGTGATAGTGGAAATGGAATGGAATATCCTGGAAGAGAGCATGGTTCACTAGCTGGAACTCTGAACTAGCTGAAACCCTCCACTCTGCAACAGTTTGCTGTAGGTCCCACTTCTTATATAGTTTACTGCTATCACTGTTGTTGTGGTCTTTAAAATAACCCCTTCCCCTCACCCCTGAAAACTGTTGCTTTCCATACTGATCTCTCAGCACAGATTTTAAAAACCTTTCTACATTTCCTGACTGTGCCAGTGCTTCCTGTTGCTTGGTCCCAAACTTCCAAACTCTTTTCATGCAAACACAATCCTTGCTCCATCCCATGCAAAGGGCCATTGCATATGCATGTATAGAGGCACGCTCCACAACATTGCTGAATATACTACACAAAGTTTTGTTTTGCATACAATCTTCCTTGCCACATGACTAATTCTTACAGTGATATTTATCAGATGCAATGGAAAAGATTAAATTGGGATCACTAAATCCTTCATCTCACTTACCCTTTTATTGTGGTTCTCCCTAGAATTATCCTACTTCGTTTATATAGTGCTTCTATACCGTATGAAAACTTGCAAACTTACACCTCTCCTGTAGCGCATTGCTGTTACCCTGCTGAGGTTCACTCTCACACCTTGTTGTTTTCACCCTGGCCTCGCCCATTGATCTCCTTTGTACCTCCCCCTACAGTATATTGATTGTTGTAAGTTGGACAACTCCCCCTCCATTCATGCTGTCCGAAAACCTCCCTCCCCCTTCCATGATCTGCATGTGTATGGGCATTGTTCTATATGTGTTTACTCAGAAGTAAGACTCTCTCTGTTCAATGGGCTTTCCTCAAAGGTAAGCCAGCATGCGATGTTAGCAGTTGAAATCAGTGGGATTTATTTTTGAGTAAGGGAACCAGCACATCTGTAGTTCATGAAGTTGAAGATGCAAGCAAGCAAGCAAGCACACACGCACACCACCACCACCACTTTGCGGGCTGGCTTTCTTTCCCGCTTCTCCAAGAGAAGGAGCCATGATCGGTGGCTGCTCGTCCTCCCCTCTCCTCGGCTGGGAGTTGGGCCTGATACTCCCCCAGATCTGAGATAAAAGGGGGCAGGAAAGAGAAACAGAGGGAGGGGGCTGAAAAGATTTCCCCTCTTTCTGCACCCTTTTCCTAAGGAGGAGCCACAGAGGGAGGGAGGGAGGGAGCCTCCGGGCAGGGTTAGGGGATTTACTTTACTCAAAAGTAAATCCCATTGATTTCAACTGCTAACATGACATGCTGCCCCTTGGTCTGTGCTTAGGAAAAGGGCACAGAAAGAGGGGAAATCTTTCCAGCCCTCCTTCTCTCCGTTCCTCTCCCATCCAAGCACAGACCAAGGGGCAGCAGATCACGCTAGCACTTGAAATCAATGAGATTTACTTTTGAGTAAAGTAAATCCCCTCACCCTGCCTGGAGACTCCCTCCCTTCATGGCTCCTCCTTAGGAAAAGCTCCCATGTGCGGAAAGAGGGGAAATCGTTCCACCACCACCCTTCACCATTTCTCCGCCCTCCAAGCACAGATCAAGGGGCATCATGTCATGTTAGCAGTTGAAAACAATGGGATTTACTTTTGAGTAAAGTAAATCCCATTGAAGATGCACAGCTTCGGATGTTCAAAGGAATGGAAATGTGATCCTACATTCCTCCACACTAGCAGACTATAAACTCCAACGGATTTGAGGTAGGAAATGTAAAAAATCATTTAAAAAATCAACAGATAACCCAATCTGGTTCAAATTCGGTATGCTGAAAGCTCTCCTTAATACTTACTACTGTGCCAATTTGGATTTCTTTATCTTTAAAATTGAGGGTGCTGCTGGCAAGGAGGGTGCAGTTCCCACATTTCTTTTAAAGTGAAAATGGAAGAAGCAGGGGGAGGAAGGATTTGAATTGGCAATTATTTATTTTATTATTTATTTATTTATTACATTTTTATACCGCCCAATAGCCGAAGCTCTCTGGGCGGTTCACATTAAAAACACCCCCTGGAGTCAAGACACACCCCTTTCTTTCATCAGCAATTCTGCCCCTTGAAAACACACCCACAGAACACCAGATTCAAGACGAGGGATGAAAGTACATGTTGCAGTTTGAGTAATGTCCTTTCACATGACCGGAAGAACCGTACTTTCTGCGCACCAAAACATTTCACTTCTTTTGGCTAAGAAGTGCAATTAAAGCAGGATGCATGGGAGTACTTCACAATAAAAGGAGATAGTAAGCTGGAAAACTTCGGAGTCCTTTGCATGCAATTCGCAGTGATTGCACAGAATAACGCTGGTGTGATAAAGCTCTAATAGTGTTTTGATAGAATCACTTTAAAGAAACATGACAGCATTTTTCCTGGTCAATACATTACCAACCATATTACCCATTCCTGTCCATCTGCACACTACCAAGAAATGGAAATATCACTTGCTCCAGCATAGTTCTTGGTTACCTGTGGCTACTGGGCTAGTGCTTAATTTAAAGGCTGATTTAGAGAACAATCCTGCCTTCAGGCTATTCCTGCAGGATAGGGAGACGATGCGAAGACACACATATGCAGTACCCCCACACAGGTAATATAGAGGGGTAGCTGATATCTTAAAGTGGGTACTTTCACACAACCTCCATCCCACCGTGAGCACTCCCAAGCATGTGGCCTCCAGTGTACCTCTATTCATTCACTCACATACACCATTCACAAATACATCCCATTCATTCAGTTGAGGACCAGGAAAGGGAGGAAGAAGGAGGTGCACTCCTCGAGCGAACAGCTCAGTTGGAATCCACTCTCCTGCCCCTCTCCATTCTCTGAAATGGCAGTGGCTTAGGGAGATGTCAGGACTTCTGGGAGGGGCCTCACTGGAGGCCTTCACAGGCCACCAGGGAAGGCCCAGCACACCAACTTTGACCTGCAGGCAGGAGAGTCTCCAACCCTGCCCTGGGGTATTTTCAGGCCTTAGCTAGACCTAAGGATTATCGCAGGCAAATGGAGGGTTCGTCCCTGCCTGCTCCCGGTATCCCCTGTGTGTCATTTGGATGTACCGGGACGATCCCGGGATATAGGCCTGGTCTAGCCATGGCCTCAGTCAGATCGGGCATTATACCACTAGGCTTCTAGTTGACACCTCCTGGCTACATATCCCTTTGCTCTACTGTATACTGGGCCCTTCAAGACAGGCTGGGAGGCCACTGGGGAGCAACTTGAAGCCACATCACTTGATGGATATTGAAGCCACATCACTTGATGGAGCAAGAGAAGAAGGAAGAAGAGCCATTACCTCTCTTGAATAACTTCTCCTTTTACCCCAACACCTCCAAACATATCACCCCTGCCAGATATTGAGCCTGTACTGAGGCTCCAAAGCCACAGCGATCTCCTCTCCAGGACAAACACATCCTCTCAGCCCTCCCAACAACTCAACTGAATTCTCCACTCTTCCCTGTGGCCCTCTCCTTGCAAACAGCTTGTCCTCCTCTCATAGGCACTGATAAACCTGTGCTTTGTGGAGTGTTTGCATGTGATCTGTTCTTCTAATGAACCTGAGCCCTTCTCCTGGGGGTTCTCCCCACTGGTTTATAGAGCTAGTTATGCCTTGATACAGGAATGGTACTCCCTTTTCCATGTTTGCAGGCTGTATTGGGCTGCCAAGTGATTCTGCAGGAAACCCCAGAGTTAGCGGCTATAGCCAGTCCATGTCATTACATGTGTTCATTCACACTTCCATTGTTTCCGTATTAGTTCGCATTTTAACACTCATGGAAAAAACATTTAAATACACTCTAACTGTATTTTCTCTCAATATTAAGTACATCTTGATATTTTGAGTCATGAACTGTATTGGAATGTTTGGAAAGTGCAAAGGCCAGTGAATAAGTAAGTTACAATCCACACATTTGTCTGGGAGGTAAGGATCAGGTCAGTTTGTATCAGAATTCATGAAGACTGAGAAGCCCTTTAGAGATTAAAGGGAAACTGTGTTTGCTTTCCGTAGATTTGGTTCTTGCTTTTCTTCCGCATTTGAAACGAGCTGAATTACACAAGAGGAGAGCAGCGACCACATGGTCTGTAATTTCAAACTTCCCAGCTCATACAGCGACCTCTAGTGGGCATTTTGTAGAGCAACTTCAACAGCATACGTCAGGAATTCCTGAGGTATTTCAGAAGAATCGGTTTTTCCAAGGTTTATTTTTAAGCAGAATAACTGAGAGGAGACATGCAGGAGATTCATGATGTCATCAAAATGATCCGCAAACTTCCGTGAGCATGCTATAAATCACTCATTTAAACAAGCCCTGAATCCTACAAGCATTCCTAAGTTCTGTCCTCTTTTGCCACGAGAGTCTACATTGGGAAAGGTATTGTGATCTCTTTTCAGCTGCCTGGTTGTGGACAGTGTGCATGTTGGGTTGGTAGGCTGTTGCCAAATGTTGATTGGTGCCTCTTCTGCAGGCCCAGTGTGGGGATGTCATCGGTGAGCAACCTCTGGATTAATGGGTGATAGTGAAATTACCAGATGCTGTGGTTATATCTATCTAGTGTTGCAACATTGGTTTATGTTTGTGCAGATATTGTACTAAAACAATATCTACACTGAAGCAGTAAGTTCACATTATTATGTCGTTTCCTTCCTGCATAGAATGCCATGTATGTGTATTTTGTATTTTAAAGATCAAAACAATTTAAATTCCATGTGGTTTCATTTATTTTGATGCTCAACTCTCTCTCTCTCAATTTTTTTTTGACTTGGGTGCCTCTCAGCAACATTTACTTGGGTTTGCATTAGGTTGCTTTTTTGTGTGGGATAGGTGGGGTTAGGATTAACACCAGTCTGCATATATTTTAGCATGTGTCATGGTCACTTCTACACTGACATTTACAAAAGCATGATGATATTAATTTCTTAGGTAATGAACTTGGGTTCTGGTTTATACAAAATAATGCTACAATGTTTTGCAAGATTGCCCCCAAATTTTCAGTTGTTTTAGATTGCATTAGATTGCACAGATTAACGCCTGTGAATAACACACTGATGTGGACTTTTAAGGTCACCACGGAACAAATTTATTTATTTATTTATTTATTTATTTATTTATTTATCATTGTGATCTCTGCACCCAAGATTCAAGTTATGCATTTTCTGTTAGCTAGAAAAATTATTTCTGAGGATTTTGCATCCATCCATTTTAGAAGGATTCTGAAACATCTCTTTATAAGGAAGATGAAAGTGGTATTAGCATTTTCTCTGACATTCTTGAAAAGAACAGGTTGCTTACCTGTAACTGTGGTTCTTTGAGTGGTCATCTGTGCAGTCACACATATGGGCTCTGCGCCTGCGCGGAGTCTGCCTCGGAAAGAACTTCTATAGCTAAGAATCTTGGCGGGAACCCCTCCCCCGCTGCTATGTGCGCATGTCTGAGGGGTTCCCGCCCAAACCCTCAGTTCGAATGAGACCCCCTTGCGGCCTCAGTACCGAGGGATACTGTTTTCAACTTGTCTGTATGAGATCCTTCGTACTTCCACCTAGAGGGGTAGGTGGGTGGGTTGTGTGACTGCACAGATGACCACTCGAAGAACCACAGTTACAGGTAAGCAACCTGTTCTTCTTCATCGTGGTCTCTGTGCATCACACATATGGGCGATTAGCGAGCTAAACTTACCGGAGGTGGGTAGGTGGTTCTTTTAGTTGCAGATGGATGATAGCACTGCCCTGCCGAAAGTGCAGTCCGCACGTGCTCTGATGTCCAACTTGTAATGTTTCACGAAGGTGGTTGGTCTTGCCAATGTCACTGTTCTACAAATTTCTGGAATTGAAATTCCTCTTAGAAAAGCAGATGATGTCGCCATTGCTCTTGTTGAATGGCCTCTTACTGCTGTTGGAGGTTCCAATTTTGCCAATCTGTACACTAGTTGAATTGTCTGTACTAGCCAGGACAATAGTCTCTGTGCTGATACTGGCATGCCCTTTTTGCTTTGGCCATAGCATACAAAAAGGCGGTTTGACTTGCGGAATTGTTCTGTCCTCTCTTTGTAGAAGGCTAGGGCGCGCCTTACGTCAAGCATATGTAGGGTCTTTTCTAGACTTTGGGGATGGAAAAAAGGTAGGTAACACTATGTCTTGGTTTAGGTGGAAAGCCGATACTACCTTTGGAAGGAAGTGAGTGTCTGGTTTAAGTACGACTTTGTCTCTATGGAAGATGAGAAATGGTTCGTCTATGCGGAGTGCGCATAATTCACTGGCTCTTCTGGCTGATGTGATAGCTACTAAGAAAACTACCTTCCATGTTAGTAGCTGTAGGTTAGTTGTAGCCAGTGGTTCGAATGGTTTTTGTGTTAATTGGTGTAGTACCACCGAGAGGCTCCACGACGGGCATGGAGGGTGGGATAAAATTTTGCAGGCCTTTTAGGAATTGCTTTACCCTGGGGTGTGAGAAAAGGGTGTATCCTTCAATTTGATCATGGAATGCCGAAATGGCTGCTAAGTAGACCTTAATTGAATCAAACTGCAACCCTCCTTCCTTTAAATGTATTAAGGATAGGAGATGCTGAATTGAGCAGCTTGATGGGTTGAATCCTCTTTTTTCTGCAAATTGAGTAAAGGAATGCCACTTTCTATTGTATGATGATCGAGTTGATGGTTTTCTGGATGCGTCTAAGATGTCTTGAATCTTTCTTGTAGTATCGGCATCTACTGGGGAAATATCTTCCAAACTGTGAGGTGTAGCGATTCGATGTCTGGGTGCTGGATCTTGCCCTGGTTCTGGCTGAGTAGGTCTGATCTCACCGGGAGGTGGTAGAAATTGTGCTGAGACCTGTGTAGAAGCGTTGTGAACCAGTTTTGTCTGGGCCACCACGGTGCTAGTAGGATGCAATTTGTGTTGTCCTCTGCTATCTTGGCTAGGACTCTGGTAATTAATGGGAATGGGGGGGAAATGAAATATAGGTGGTAGGTCCAATTTTTCATGAAAGCGTCTCCCATTGACATCCACCCTTTCCCCCCTCTGCTGCAGAATTTGTTGCAGACCTTGTTGCTCTGTGTGGCAAACAGATCGATGTCCGGTTGACCCCAGATAGCTATGATGTCTGCTAGGATTGTGGGGTGTATTTCCCATTCGTGTGCCGTGCTTGTCTGTCTGCTCAGCCGGTCCGCTAAGTCGTTGTCGTGACCAGGGATGTGTACCGCTGTTAGAGATATCTTGCGGCGTATACACCATTCCCATATTAACAGGGTTAGTTTTGTCAGTGGGAGTGATCTGGTTCCGCCTTGTTTGTTGATATAGTACATTACGGTTGTATTGTCGGATGTGACCTGTATGTGGTGACCTCAAAGGTTTGAGTCGAGTGCTCTCAATGTCTTTTGAACTGCTTTGAGTTCTAGAAGATTGATATGGGCTTTTCTCTCCCTGGCTGTCCATATTCCCTGAACTTTTAAGGGTCCACAGTGTCCTCCCCATCCTGATTTGGACGCGTCTGTCATTATGATCTTTGTCGGTGTGGAGATCCCGAAAGGAATTCCCTTCGAGAGATCTTGAGAGATCTCTTGACTCCATGTGGCAGCTTTAGTTTGAGTGTCCTTGTGTCATGCCACGGTTTTAGGATTCTTGTGAACCAGAGTTGAAGGCGTCTCATTTTTAGACGTGCGAATGGAATAATTAATACTCTTGATGACATGAAACCTAACAGTCTTTGAAGGTCGTAGGCGTAAGTTTCTGTCTGCTGTAAAACTTCTTGCGTTAGAGTGATAATGTTCTCTGCTTTTTGTCTTGGCAGGAAGACTCGTCCGGATGGGGAGTGGAGTAGTGCTCCTATGAAGAGGATCGATCTCGTTGGATTTAGATTGGATTTTTTCTTGTTTATCTGGAGACCTAACTTGTGGAGCAGATGTGTCACTTGGTCTATGTCGTGGAGTAGACTTTCTCTTGAGTGGCCAACCAGTAGCCAGACGTCCAGGTATGGGTGTACATGGATGCCTTGCTTTCTTAGATGCGCGCACACTACCGCCATGCATTTTGTAAAAACGCGTGGAGCGGATGAAAGTCCAAAAGGGAGGACTGTGAATTGAAATGCCTTTGTTCCAATTGCGAATTTTTGTCTCAGTTGCCTTTGGCTGTTTTGTCTTTTTTGACGGTCTCTTAGCCAAGGCTGCTGTTTGCGCTCTCCCTGGGGTCGGAGGGTTAGTTTGTTGAACTATCCCTGACCTTGTTCGTGAGGTGGGAGGTGGGTGTAGTCGGAGTTGCCATACTTGGGGTCTCGACTGCTCTTAATGCCTTATTCCAGAGCTCTGCTCTGAGTTTGTCGGCACGATGCTTGCGCGTTTGTCTCGAAAACGCTTGGCAAGCTCCACACGTTTCCACGTTGTGGCTTTCTCCTAGGCAAGTGAGGCACAAACTGTGTCCATCTGCGGTTGGGAGTTTGCTCCCGCAGCGTGTGCACTTCTTGAATGGGTCCCGGAGGGCCATGCGCCTGAAGGCAGTGATCAAGGATCGCAATTCTGAAGAGATGTTCTCTACTAATCCTTCTATTGTTATTATAATGTTTTAAAACTTAGCTATTCTCTTTCTATCTCTAGGTAACACGAAGTCGTTCCCGACGATGCAGCCGCTATGGCGGTCAAAGAAGAACTGAGGGTTTGGGCAGGAACCCCTCAGACATGCGCACATAGCAGCGGGGGAGGGGTTCCCCCCAAGATTCTTAGCTATAGAAGTTCTTTCCGAGGCAGACTCCGCGCAGGCGCAGAGCCCATATGTGTGATGCACAGAGACCACGATGAAGAACAGTACATTATTAATGGCCTAAGAAAGGCACTGATACACTGTCCCTTTTAGGTATAGTGTAAGACCTCTAAGACTTAAAGCCTCATCCCACGTACACTTTTGTTCTGGTTTACCCTCGAATTATTTCATTTTGCTTATATAGTGCTTATGTAGTGCTTATATAGCATATGAAAACTTCTAATTTTGTATACTGCCCAGAGAGCTTCGGCTATTGGGCGGTATAGAAATGCAATAAATAAATAAATAAACAAACAAACAAACTTACATCTCCGCTGTAGCACATTGGGGAGATCCATTGAGGTTCACTCACAAGTGTTCTTATCCCCACCCCCCAGATTTTCTTTGTACGTCCTCCTACCGTTTATTGGTTGTTTGAAGTGGAGACAACTCCCCCTCTGATAACAGGAATTGGGATTTGCTTCTCTTGTTACTGAACACCAAAGTAGAATGTTACATAAGACTGCAGTGAACTCTTTTGCATGCTTACTCAGTAAATAAATCCCATTGAGTTCAATGGAATGTATTTCCAAATTAGAGCCCCTCGGATTGCATTCTTAATTTTTGCAACTTTAAAAAGGAAAATAACATGGGGTGGGCAGGGTGGGGGAGAGAAGCGAGGTAGGAAGTGGCCATATCAACTCCCAGGGTCCGGAGGAGGAGACTTCCAATGACAGAGAAATTGAGAGGGAAATCACAATTAGTGAGAGGATTAAGCCATCCTTTCCCATGTGGGGGCTCCCAATAAAAACTGGAACCCCCATTGTAAAAAGAAAAGAAAAGAAAAGAAAAAGGTGGGGAGATGCAGGATCCCCCCCATGCAGAACACTTCCATCTCTGCTTCCCCCTGCCATCCCCCACTCAGCTTCACATGCTCAAAGGAAAGAACACACACACACACACAGAGGGATTCATTCAGAAGCAGTCAAAGGACTTCGCTTGAAACTGACAAGACATTTGGGTGAAACTGACAAGCCTTTGAAGAGTGCACTCTGACAGACCTACAGTAAATAACAACATCTTCCTTTGCAGTGGAAAATGGTTAAAAACACACAAACAGATCTAAAGAGTCTCTCCCCCCCACCCCATCTTCCTTTCCTCCCTCACTGTCCAGTCTACTTGATTTGTATATATGTGGGTGAGGGTTGCTGCTGCAAATCCCGTTGATTTCAACCACTAACATGACATGCTGCCCCTTGGTCTGTGCTTCGGAAAAGGGCGCAGAAAGAGAGGGAAACCTTTCCAGCCCCCCCTTCCCTCCCCTCCAACCACAGACCAAGGGGCAGCAGGTCACGTTAGCAGTTGAAATCAATGGGATTTACTTTTGAGTAAAGTAAATCCCTTAATCCTGCCTGGAGGCTCCCTCCATGGCTCCAGCTTAGGAAAAGCTCCCAGGTGTGGAAAGAGGGGAAATCTTTCCACCACCACCCTTCACCATTTCTCTCCTCTCCAAGCACAAACCAAGGGGCAGCAGGTCACGTTATCAGTTAAAATCAATGGGATTTTTTGTATTTGTGCTTTTAACCTGTTGGTTGTTTTATTACTGTTTGAATTTTTGTGAACCGCCCAGAGAGCTTCGGCTATTGGGCGGTATAAAAATGTAATAAATAAATAAATATTACTTTTGAGTAAAGTAAATCCCATTGAAGATGCACAGTTTCGGATGTTCAAAGGCATGGAAATGCGATCCTAAGTTCCTCCGCACTAACAGACTATACAAGCTCCAATGGATTTGGGGGAGGAAATGTAAAAAATCATTAAAAAATCAACAGATAACCCAAATTTGGCATGCTGAAAGCTCTCCTCAATACCTACTACTGTGCCAATTTGGATCTTTTTATCTTTAAAAATGAGGGTGCTGCTGGCAAGGAGGGTGCAGTTCCCACATTTCTTTTAAAGTGAAAATGGATGAGTTAAGATGGAGGAAGCAGGAGGAGGAAGTATTTGAATTGTCAATTAAAAACACTTGCTGGAGACAAGACACACCCCTTTCTTTCATCAGCAATTCTGCCCCTTGAAAACACACCCACAGAACACCGGATTCAAAACGAGGGATGAAAGTACATGCTGCAGTTTGAGCGATGTACTTTCACATGCCCGGAAGAACCAGACTTTCCCCGCACCAAAATATTGCACTTCTTTTGGCTAAGAAGTGCAATTAAAGCAGGATGCATGGGAGTACTTCACAATAAAAGCAGATTATAAGCTGGAAAACTTCGGAATCCTTTGCACGCAATTCACAGTGATTGCAGAGTATAACGCTGGTGTGATAAAGCTCCAAGTCACTCCAGAGAGAAGAAAACAGGTTATGAATTCAATAAACTAAATTCTCTGCTGCCAGAGTATTTCCAATATTGTGAGTTATGGACGTAGACTGTTGTCCAATACATATGGAGAAGGGGGCAGAGGGGTTGCACTGCTGACCATGTTCCCTCGATGTCCCCTGAATGTCTGCAGATGGTAACAGCTGGACAGTCCTTCTACAAGCTGCTTCCACTGAAATGTCTTTCAGAGAGATGCAAAGGGTAATCCTCAGGCCGAGAACTAAATAGTTTGAGTAGTTTTGTAGAAGAGGTCTCCTCTTTCCTCTTGGACTAAGACATTATCAGTGTTGGTGACGTATTTAGAGGCGAACCCTTGTACCTGAGCAGATGCAGGGCTGGATCGCATATTATCATTCCATTGATGATGGAAGCAGTTCCATCAACAGAACTGGGATGGGTGTGGATCCCCCCTCCATACCTTCAAAATCTGCTTCAGAAAGCTGGGAAAGCCTCCGGAACAGATTTTAGGGTGGTGTGGAGGGCTACAGTGGGAAAGAGAGAGAGAAAATCAAGTCATGCTAGCCTTAGAACTTCTGTTGGGCTCTGGGTGAAGCAGGAGGTACACCACTGCTCCCCTTCAGATGTCCTGCCCAATCCACAGAAACAATTCAGGAGGAGAAGGAGAAGGAGCGGCGGCTTAGGCTGCCTTGCTGCCCCTTCAAATTACCATCTCAGCTATGTTTTATGATGCTCTTGGCATGTACATAATGTCTTGTTTAGGTGAGTAGTGTCAGCTGAACTGTCTTGCAACTATTCCCACAAGGAAGTTGCACTCAGGGATACTAAAAAAGTTTGAGTACATTCTAACTTGTGGAACCTTCTTTAATTTTGAATTCCATCAGTTTTATTACATATAGCCCAGGTTCTTATATGACAAAAGAGGCAATAGTCAGTCTCTCTCTCTCTCTCTCTCTCTCTCTCTCTCTCTCTCTCTCTCTCTCTTTCTCTCTCTCTCACACACACACACATGGAAGTTGAACAAGCCAATCAAAATCAATTTATCATGAGGATAGTTTACAGCAACACCTTTTGGAACTTTGCTTTAATCTTTTTAGCAGCCACAGTGAATGAAGCTACTTGATTGGATACATAAATATGAATATCTAGAAGTAGTTTACACATTTGCTCAGCCAATGTTCTATCAGACATTCCTTCCAACAAAGGTGCAAAGAATATGTAATGAACAATATCCTCTATTTGCAGAGACCTGCATATTCAAAGATGATGAACTATGTGAACATTGTCTGGAAACATATTCCCACAAATGTCTTCCTTGGCTCAGAGTGAGTCAAGGAATTAAAATAATGAGAGAAAAATCACTCTATAAGATGGTTATAAAAGATGGTTCCAACTACTAAATCCTGATTGTTGAATGGCTTCCACATCTTTGTGAGTATATTGTAAGTATAACTGATCTCTGATTTAAATCTTAGATACACTTAAATGAAAAGAAGCCAATGAGAGAGAAAAAATGAGCCAGTGTTTCAAAACAGGAAAAAGCCCAACCACCCCGTCGTTCTGTTCTAAATATCAAAGTTTAGTCAAATGGTAGTCCAGCATATTGCTCATTTTTTAAAAAGAAAAGAAAATGGCCTTGAGTACTTTGATTAAAACTGATATAATGCATAGCAAGTTTTCAACCTAGCTGTAGGACAAAGAATAACCTAATTTTACTGGAATCCAATGACATGTTATTATATTAGATACTGATCATTTTTGCACCTATGCATTTTAGTATGATACTGGAAGCAGAAATTATATACATCTGTTGCTAAAACTTTTGCATATCTAAACTTTAGACTCTGTTTTCCCAAAACACAAATTTGTTTAAATAGCAAAAATGTTTTGTTCCGTTTCTTGAGAGATTTTTTGGTGGCAAACCATGAATACTATGGAGAATACGCAAGAATTGTGCCGGATAATAACTTGATCAGAATTTCATTAAGATTTAGGAGACACAAGGTTGAACCATAGTACTCATAAACATACAGTATAAGGATGTAGAGTGCAGAAGCCCTGTACATATGCAGAATATGAGGAATAATCTGCACTGTAGTATACAAATACTTTAATTTATTTTTGCAGGAAAAAACACACTGCCAAATTCTGCATTGGCTGGAAATTGTGCAGTGATATTTGCCAGTGAAATCCAATATTATCCAATCCCCACAAACAGGGGAATGAACTATGCCATTAGAATCCCATTCAAATAACATACTTCAGTCTCTCCACCCACTTCCTTTTTTTTGGAAAAGAAACCTTTCCTTGCTGTTTAAGAATTTGATTAAAAACTTTTAAGCAAAGGGAAGGAAGATACTCTTTGAAACTGAATCTACTATAGGACAGGAGCCAACACACAGGGCACCAAGTCTTTCAGAAAAGGCCACCCACAGTGCCAATGTGGTCATATGACTTTTCTGTCACATCCTGAAGCCATTTCCAGCCTCTGCACAAGTTTGTACTCCCATTTAGAAGAGGCTGAGATATATTGGGAACACACATATGGAAACACTTTCAGAGAATCCGTTTCCATGAAATCCATAATGAGCCAAGTGGCTTCAGATGTGGTGGTGTGCCTCAGATTAGCCAAAAGGAGGGCAGGGGGAGGTACAAACCCAACCTTGCAGCCCTTATTTCAATTTCATTAATCTTTCTCTCACACTCATTCTCTCATACGCACGCATGCACACACACACACACTCTCTCTCTCACACACACACTAATGACTTATGGCTACCAAAATACTGGAGCCACATATAAATAAATCAAGCCCAGAGAGAGTCAGCCTTTATGTTCTAAAAATAGCAGCATTCATATCAATATTCTTATCATAAATCAGGAAGAGCCATTAATGTCACAAGAGCTGCCTGCAGTGTTTTAATTAGCTTTTCCTCCACTGGAATGCTATGAAGAAGGGCTATGCAGTGTGTGTGTGTGTGTGTGTGTGTGTAAGTTAGGAGGTAGGAGAGGCCCCTTTATTCAACATGTGTGGTCAATTAAAATCATTTTCCAAATTTCACATAAAATGATACATTGACGATCATGTAAAGCTTACAAAAACACTCTTCAGATGGGGCACCTTCAGGTCCCCAGCCCCTCTTCTTTCAACCTATTTATGGCAATCGGAACATATTAAAATCAGAGATTTCAAGCTGTATAATATTAAGCATATTCCATTGAGATGGCTGGGCGCTATCTACCAGTGCCGCTAGAGCCTGCATTGGTCAGGGAATAGTTTCAAGTCCAAACTATCCCTTGACATTTCTCTCTCTCTCCCTCTCTTTTAACCAAAAGGAAATCTCAGAAGGCTGCAAATTTAGCAGAGGAATAGAAAGGATTATCTTTTTATCCACTGGGGAAAAGCAGCTTAGAGGGAGCAATTATGTTAAGAAAAATAAGCAAGAGAAAAGCATCCCCTGCCCATAACTACCAACCCAGTTCGCAGCTCTCTAGGGCTGCTTTGGGTAAAAGAAAAGAAAAAATCTTGTGGAAATCACGACAGAGCTTAATGTGTAAATAACAATGTGAAGGATTGTTCCCAGTGCTGTGCCTAACTTTGCCCCATGCCCACAGACACACACGTTACCTTTTTTTCCCACGAAGTATTTCTTTTCTACTAAGGCTCAGCACAGTAAATTAAAAGGCCTGCATTCATGAAGAAGCGTTCCTTTATTTTGGTTTAAGTCTTCTGTCTGTATATTTTCAGTATTCCTATGCAGTATCCTCTCCATAATAGGTTGGCTCCAGCAGTGCCATTGCTGTGAAAGAAGTGCTGTCATCAGTGCAACCAGGAGGGGGACAATTCCCCTCCCTCATAGCCTTAGGAGCAGATTTTTAGACAGTGGGGTCTGCAGTTGGGAGGAGAGAGCAAGGAATTGCCGTTGTGCTAACGGCCTTCCACTAGTGTGATTTGGGTTTAACCCAATATGTCTTTAGGTACAATATTTCCTAAAGTTAAATAGACTCGTGTAATTCTGTATCCAAGGCCTTTGCTAGACCTACTTGAAAATCCGGGACTGACAAGGGGAGAGCCCACAATGCAACTATTGCGGGCTCTCGCCATAATCTACACCTCAGGCGCAACAAGGTGAAGAAAAGACCCGTCGCGTCCGACATTTGTGTTTGTTTTGAATAAGGCTGGATGCACACAAACACATCAGCCCGAGACCGCAAGAAAAACCGGACCAAAAGTGGTGCCCACTATCCCGGGGCAAGGGAGGGTTGATCCCTGCCTGAGCCTGGGATCCCCTGTGCGTCATCTGGATCCCCTGTGCGTCTAGCTAAGGCCAAAGTGAGAAAAAGTCACTGCTTCTTTGGAGACAAAAAATTTGTCTCCACATGGCTAAATAGAGGTTCCTATCCTAAATGGAAAATTTCATATGGTGGGGGTGGAAATATTGCCATCTAAATAGGTCGTTCCACACAATCTTCCTACACACAATAACAATAGATGTATACTTGTTATTTTTAGTTGATGCTCCGTATCCAGGCACCTTCCCTCAAATCAGCAATCTTCCCCCTTGGTAGCACTTCCAATGCAATATTGGTGGTGTTATGTGGAACGCAGGTGAGTTTGTAGACAGTGCCTGAGATATCATTTCTCTTCTTTCAAGCCCAACATCATTTTGTGATGGAGATTATTATTTTTACTGTAAACACAGCTTTACTTCTATAAAAAAAAATCAAAAAATTCTCTGCAGTCTCTGCAAATGTCATCTGACATCTGAGTGATTCTCTCAACATTCACCATTAGTAATTTGTACATAGGACGCATAAGTGGAGAAGTAGCATAAATCATTTGAATTTTGTCCTCTGACTCCACATTGTGTAATGTGTAAAGCCACAGCTAAACCATTATTAACAGACTTATCCTTTCACAATGCCACAGTATCACAATAGTGGCGCTGAAACAATGCAGCTAGGGAAACACTGAGTTGTGCAAAAGCCAGATACTTGTTATGTACACTTATGTAGATTCTATGTTGTTACAAATGCACTGTCTTAAAAGTTAAAAATGGGCAGACAATAGGTTGAGGCAGGGGAGAAGTAGAAAAGTGTCTGATTAATCATAATTCTATCTACCATTCCAGGATTGCAACCAATTCGTTGTACAACTGTGCACAGAAAATATGAATTATCATTATATGCATTGGGCAGTCTGACAACTCTCCATTCATTAGCTAAATGTGTCTAGCACAGTAGCCAATCATGGCACAGCACCAGCATATATAAAGAACGGCAAAACTCAGTTCGCATATCAAGATGTATATTGCATGGAGCTCTATCACTCAACTTCCACCACTTATAAATGAGCAGTAAAATTTATAACACTGGAAATCAGTGGAGAAATGAGCAGAGGCAGATTTTCTGCAGAATTAAAATGAAGTAAACTTCTAGTCACAGTGTATATTACTTATCACATTCGGGCAGTTCACACAACATCTGCACTGCATCTCTATAAGGCATATTCACAGTAGAGTGCAAAGGCAGAGTTCCCAATTGTGTGGATAGGTCCTAAAGCACGTTCAAATATATGCACAAGTCTTCCCTGATTCCCAGTGCCAGCCAAAGCCTGTGAATCACGATTGTTGACTAAGAAAACATTAGTCCTGATGTCCTAATCTCAAAATAAGGCTAATTGTACTGGAAGTGTTGGCCAAGGAAATTGCCAAAAGGAGTTGAAGGCTAGTCTTTTAAAATATTTTTCTCAAATAATGAGAGATGATTACACCAAAAGAACAGACCCTATCATCATCATCATCATCATCATCATCATCATCATCATCATCATCAAAACAACAACAACAACATTTAGATACCCCCTTACTTGCTAAAAAGCCATCAAGGCTGCACACAGCAATTTATACAATGAAATCTTAAAACACTAAAAATAACATGGAAAATAGTATAACTTTTTAACATTAACTGTGCAATCTTATGCATGACTACTTAAAAGTAAGTCCTACAAATTTCAATGGGACTCACTCCCAGGTAAATGACTATGGGATTCCAGACTAAAAGAACTGCATAATTTAAAAGGCTAAATATTGCATCAGGAAAAACTTCCTGACTGTTAGAGCAGTACGACAATAGAATCAATTACCTAGTGAGGTTGTGGGCTCTCCCACACTAGAAGCATTCAAGAGGCAGCTGGACAGCCATCTGTCAGGGATGCTTTAAGGTAAATCCCTGCAATGAACAGGGGATTGGACTCGATGGCCTTATAGGCCCCTTCCAACTCTACTATTCTATGATTCTATTTAGGAGGCTTTCTAAAATCCAGAGATTGGGGACCAATGACATCATTTTTAGGATTTTACATACTATCTTTTATAATTTGGCATTTTGTTATATGTTATTTCTAAAATTAGCAGGCACTGTAATTTTAAAAAGACAATTCTCTGCCCACAGACCTAAAATCTGAAACTATTTTAGTATTTATTAATTAAAACTTTTGTATACTTCCCTTTATCTTTGGGGTCTCAGGGCGGTGTATAGATAAAATCAACAAACTTAAAACAATAAATAATGTACACAGCTAAAAATGTATTAAACTATAAATCAACCAATCTTTATTGAAATCAAAAACTAAATGATACAAGGGTAAGAGAATAGATAAGAAAGAGGTGGTGGTGGTAGGGTCCAAACACACACACACACACACACACACACACAGACAGAGAGGATTCTGAATCAAAATGATAACAGTTTAAGAGTTTATAGAAGTTTTAAAAAGCTTATTTTAAGAAAGAGAAAAAGAAGAGGAAAGAAGTATTAAAAAGAAGACCAACGTTCCTAGCACAGGGAGAATCCATAGCAAATAATGAAGGTGAGACTGTACCAAGAAAACAGGAGGCCTAACATGAAGATTAAAATGAGTAGAGGATAAAAAATGTGAGGGAACATGAGGAGATCAAGAAGATAGGAATGAGCAAGATTTTGAAGACTGTTAAAAGTAGATTGTAATGAGTATGGATAGAAAATGGTATGAAGTAAAGAGAAAATGAGAGTTACAATACATGATCAGAATTATGAGGTACAAAAATAAAAATAGAACATCAAAATAAATTTGGAGACCAATAAGAGGAATATTAGTATATTCAAGACAAGAAATAACTAATACTACATGATTTTTTGAGATACTGATAAAAAGCAATAAGCAAGTATTTACAGCAAAATTAAACAAAAACAAAAAGAAATCAAAATACACGCCATGGTTGCATACAGTCTTGCATAAGTATTGCTTTCAGTAAGGTTTACTGGCATGCCAAGAAAAGACTTTGGAAAAAATGTCACAAATTCACTTTTGTTCATCTTCAGATTGTGTTAACATTTCCAAAATAAGAAGCAAAAATATAAGACAATGCTTGAGTTGAAAAATTAATTTGAATAACACCAGAATAAATACAGTAATTCAAATCGAGTAGGGAATCAACTAAGAGTATGCAAAGACTAAAGAGCTTCGCAACTATCTTTAAGAACCGCACAAAGAGAACAACTGGAAGGAGAAGGGGGAAACCCAAGTTTTTGTAAGCGATGGAGAAGAGAGTGGTCCATCGTCTTGAATACTGCAGAAAGATCAAGAAAAGCAAGAATAGGAGTTAAGTTTTCAGCTTTTTAGTCTAAAAGCTTACACTATTTGTGAAGGGAAAAAAGTAGAACAGGAACTTACAAAAACAAAAAAAGGCAGGCAAAAAACCCACCGGGCTGCCAAGCAATTAGCTGCCAAGCATTTGGACTACTTGGGGTAAACTGTCAGCACAAGGGAGGGACAATAAAGGCTGTGCTCTGTTCGTGAAAATGAGGGAGCGCGGAAGGAAGAGACTACATTTCTAACACGCTTTGTGCTTCCTTGGGGGTATGTGCATCATCTTCTAGAGGCAGGCATCATTAAAGGAAGAGAGAAAAGGTTTGGATGCGAATTTAAGTACGCGTATGCGTGTGGTTGGTGGGAAAGCGTAAGGAGGATGTCTGAATTTCATATAAAGCAATTAGAATAAACAGAAACTTCACAGGTGTTTTGTGAGTGTTGCACTCTTAAAACCTCAGGTGCCGAATTCATGAAGCCTTCAGTTTCCTTTAATAGGTATATTTTTAAGCTGAAGTAGAATTGTCAGATGCTTCTACAGATGAGACCCTAGAATATTCAAAACCACAGTGGCAAGAAGAAAGACCGACCTACAAGCCTCACACCACAATAACAAAAGGAGCAAATTAAGGTAAAAACTCATGTAATTATGGGACCACAATTTGTGAATACTGCTCTAATGCCCAGATCCAGGATGCATAAAAGAGAGCTCCCATGTTAATCAGATGCATGCTTTAGAGAAAAGAGAAGTACATTTATCATCCCATTGATTAAAACTTTGTATGGATTAGGATGCAGTGCAAGACATGAGTTACTGAAGCAATTAAAAACAGTGACCACAGTGCTATCAGATTTAATATACGTTTCAGTGGAAAATTTCCAAGGAAGTCCAACGGAGTCACATATTACTTCAAAAGAGGAAACGTTTCTAAAATAAGGGAACTAGTAAAAAGCAAGTTGAAAGGGGACACAAGAGGGTTATTTTTTTTTCTTCAAAATGCTTGGAGGTTACTTAAAACCACAATAACAGAAACTTAGCTACAATTCATACCACAGGTCAGGAAAGGCAGCACCAAGTCCAAGAGGTCACCAGAATGGCTAATACGCACTAACATGGAAGCTGTTAGAGAAAAGGAGGCTTCTTTAGAAAATGGAAGTCTTGCCAAAATGAGGAAAACATAAAGGAACACCAACATGCATGAAAGAAATTCAGGCAGACAATAAGAGATGCAAAAACAAAGATGTTGAAGAGCCCATCACAATCACTAACAACATCAAGGGCATCAATAAAGAATTCTTTAAATATATCAGACGAAGAAAATCAGCTAGGGAGACAGTTGGATAATAGAGTACTAAAGAAGGAAAAGCAGATTGTGGAGAAGCTAAATAATTTATTTTCATCTGTCGTCACTGCAGAAGGTTAGGAATGACAGCTGTGCCTGAACTCATAGAATCATAGAATCATAGAATCATAGAATAGCAGAGTTGGAAGGGGCCTACAAGGCCATCGAGTCCAACCCCCTGCTCAATGCAGGAATCCACCCTAAAGCATCCCTGACAGATGGTTGTCCAGCTGCCTCTTGAATGCCTCTAGTGTGGGAGAGCCCACAACCTCCCTAGGTAGCTGATTCCACCGTCGCACTGCTCTAACAGTCAGGAAGTTTTTCCTGATGTCCAGCCGGAATCTGGCTTCCTTTAACTTGAGCCCGTTATTCCGTGTCCTGCACTCTGGGAGGATCGAGAAGAGATCCTGGCCCTCCTCTGTGTGACAACCTTTTAAGTATTTGAAGAGTGCTATCATGTCTCCCCTCAATCTTCTCTTCTCCAGGCTAAACATGCCCAGTTCTTTCAGTCTCTCTTCATAGGGCTTTGTTTCTAGACCTCTGATCATCCTCGTTGCCCTCTTCTGAACACGCTCCAGCTTGTCTGCGTCTTTCTTGAATTGTGGAGCCCAGAACTGGACGCAATACTCTAGATGAGGCCTAACCAGGGCCGAATAGAGAGGAACCAGTACCTCACGTGATTTGGAAGCTATACTTCTATTAATGCAGCCCAAAATAGCATTTGCCTTTCTTGCAGCCATATCGCACTGTTGGCTCATATTCAGCTTGTGATCTACAACAATTCCAAGATCTTTCTCATTTGTAGTATTGCTGAGCCAAGTGTCCCCCATCTTGTAACTGTGCATTTGGTTTCTATTCCCTAAATGTAGAACTTGGCATTTATCCCTATTAAATTTCATTCTGTTGTTTTCAGCCCAGCACTCCAGCCTATCAAGATCACTTTGAAGTTTGTTTCTGTCTTCCAGGGTATTAGCTATCCCACCCAATTTGGTGTCGTCTGCAAATTTGATCAGCGTTCCCTGCACCTCCTCGTCCAAATCATTAATAAAAATGTTGAAGAGCACTGGGCCCAGGACTGAGCCCTGCGGCACCCCACTCGTTGCCTCTCCCCAGGCATCTTTTCAGGAAGAGAGTCTTAGGAACCGAGGAAAATAGCAGGGACAGCAGATGAAGTTCTCAATCTTATTGACAAATTGAAAATAAATAAATAAATAAATAAATAATAATAATAAAGGCCCAAATGGTATCCATCCTAGAGTTCTTAAAGAACTCAAGTGTGAAATCGCTGGTCTTCTAGCAAAATTTTATAACATGTCCCTAAGAACAGCCTCTGTACTAGAGGTCTGAAGAATGGCCAATGTAACACCATTTTTTAAAAAAGGAATCCAGGTGGGAGCTGGGAAATTACAGGATAGGTAACGTAACGCCATTCCAGGTAAATTGTTGAAAAGCATTATTAATAAGGATAAAATGAGAAAACATATAAAAGGGAAAGTTCTGCTGAAAACTGGTAAACTTACCTAATAGAGGGATGTGAAATACTGGAGTCCCACAGTGATCACTATTGGGACCAATTCTTTTTGTTTTTCATAAATGAACTAGAATTAGGAGTCAGCAGTGAACTGGCCATTTTTCTGATAGCACCAATTGTTAAGGGTGTTTAAAGCAAAACAGGATTATGAAGAGCTCCAAAAGGTTCTATACAAACTGGAAGAATGGGCAACAAAATGGCAAATGCAATTCAACTTTACATACATTCTGATGGGATCTTAGCTAGTGGTGACTGACCAAGAAAGAGAACTTGGTGTTGTGGTGGACAGCTTGAAAATGTAAACCCAGGCCTTAGCTGTGTTCACATGATGCACAGGGGATCCTGGGATCAGGGAGGGATGATCCCTCCCTTGCCCTGGGATCTCGCCCTACCCTGAGCCCAAGACCACAGAATGTGTAGCCAGGCGTCACAGTTTGTCCCAGCTCCTTGCAGTTACTCGTGAGGAGCCGGGACGCGCGCATGGGGCGCAGAGATCCTCAGGAGCACTGCGCCCATCGGGGGTGGGGTGGTGGGAGCGGGGAAGAACTTTTTTTTAAAAAAGAAAAAAAAAGCTTACCTTTTGTGCAGGAGTGCTCATGCGAATCTTCCCCTTTAAGAAAAACAAAAAACAAAATGGCAGGTGCAACGCCTCCTCCTCTGAGGTCGTCGCGCGCCGCATGTGAACAGAGGGGGAGATCTCACGATAAAAATATTGTGAGATCTTCAGCCCTCCGTCCTGCTAGACAGGTAGGTCTAGCTAAGGCCCCAGTGTGTGGCTGCTGTGAAAAAGGCAAATTTAATGTGAATTTGAAAATAAAATTGAAAATAAAACTGCTAATATCATACTGCCCTTACACATATCTATTGTGCGACCACACATGAAATACTGTAGAATTTTGGTCACCACATCTAAAAGGGTATATTGTAGAGTTGGAAAAAATGCAGAAAAGGGCAACTAAAATTATCAAGGGGCTGGAGCAATGCCCCAACAAAGGAAGGTTGTAACGTCTTGGCTTGTCTAGCTTGGTTTATGCATAGTGTAGAGAATGTGGACAGGAAAACATTTTTCTCCCTCTGTCATCATACTAGAGAGATTCAGGACAAATAAGAGGAAGTATGTCTTTACACAGAACATAGTTAAACTAAAGAATTCACTTCCACAAGATGTAGAGACGGCCATCAATTTGGATGGCTTTAAAAGAAAGGTTTAGACTAATTCATAGAGGATAAGGCTATCAATGGCCACTGCTACTGATGACTATGGCCTTTGCTAGACCTACCTGAAAAAGCGCGACGGAGGAGGGGAGAGCCCGCAATGCAACTATCGCGGGCTGTCGCGCTAGTCTGTTGCGCTAGTTGCCTTACCCTGTACGTCAGGCGCAACGAGCTCACAAAGAGAGCAGTCGCGCCTGCCATCTTTTTTTTGTTCTTAAAGGGCCGGATACGCATGAACGCTCGTGTGCCCAGGTAAGTTTTTTTAAAAATCATTTTCCCCGCTCCCCCTACCCGGCCCCTGATGGGCACAGCACTCCTGGGGAACGCTACATCCCGTGCTTGGCTCCCGGCTACGAGCAAGTAATTGCGCGTAGCCGGGGTCAAGCCGTGAAAATGGGCCATATGCCCCAAACAGGCTAAACCCGAGACCGTGGAAAATACCGGGCCCAAAGGGGTAGGCTGTATCCCAGGGCCAGGGAGGGTTGATCCCTCCCTGAGCTTGGGATCCCCTGTGCGTCATCTGGACGCACAGGGGTGATCTCGGGTATCAGCCCAGGATATAGCCTGCTCTAGCAAAGGCCTATATATGCTACCTCCAGTATTAGAGGCACTATTTTGCACCAGTTGCTGGGGAATATGGCTAGGAGGATGCTAGTGCCCTCATGTCCTTCTTTTGGTTTCTTTGTGGGCAGAATGCTGGACTAGATGGAACCTTAGTCTGATCCAGCATAGCTCTTCTTATGTTGTTATTGCTTTACGTCCATCCCTTTTTTCTCTTTGTCTCTCTTTTAAACATTGATCCAGACAAACCTGGAGTCAGAGAACAATGATTATGAAATGTGGAAGCTACTGATATGTTTCTATCCTTGAATATTTTGAGATACTGCATATTAGTCCAAAGTGGGGGGGGATGTTGGGGGGGTGAATAAACACATAAATATGGAGTAATCTGTCTTATCCTTATACCACTTACCCTAATCTAACTTCATTAGAGCTGAAACAGAATTTTGCCAAATTTTGAGATCTAGGCACTAGAGTTGAAATTTAATCATAAAATTTTCAATCTGAATTTCAGAATTAAAATTTGATGTCATCATTGGAAGCCTACCAATTTTGATTGGATAAATGAATAAATGTCTAAAAAATGAAGTTACTAGATTTTGTTGCAAACCAGCTATCAAATACAGATTGTTTCTGAATGTCTACTTTCAATTACTGTTAAATATTGATTGCTACATGTCTCATACTGCCAAAACCTGTTAAATACCAACTACTAATACATGTGATACTATAAAATACTGACTGCTAAAGCATGCCAGATGCTAAATATTCACCTATCAGATAATGTCTAATATTATTAAGTATTCCAACTGAATTGCCAAATATTGTCAAATGTCTACTGCTACATATTAGATACTGTCAAATAATAACTTCTACTGTAGAGGACCTGTTGCAAGTGTATTACTACTGCTACTGCAAAATCTTTGGATGCAATAGGCTGATGCTAAATAGCAAATATCCAACAACTACTTAGCAAAATTTGTGTGCCCAGAGAATATTCTGAGAAAATTTCTCATTAAAATTAGCAGAGGAGAATTCTGAGGGTGGAATTCATTTTATTTCTAACATCAGCCAATGTTAGCTATGATCTCGGTCTGAATCTTACATGAGTAAAGAAATCTAGCTGAGAAATGGGAGTTGGGTTTTACTTTACTTAAGAGTTTTCTCAAATTTTCTATCTACCATACCAATTTTTCTGACTGCATAAATGAAATCTAGTTACGGTGTCTAGGACCCCAATCTTGTAGCCCTCCCATGTTGAACATCCCATTGGTTTTCGTTTCAGAAACTAGAGCAGTAAGAGCTGTTCCTTTTAGATGTCTGGAATCAGACATTTTGTTGTCCCTATTTAAGAATTAGCATATTGTTTACACAAAAGCCAAAAAGGCCAGTTAGGAATAAATCATTACCAAAGCAGTTCAGACTGTGAGGCCTTATTCCAGTTTAAGTTAATATAATTTTAATGAGCACTTCAGAAAAGGGATATGGTGCTTATGGAAAATGTCCCTAATTAATATCAGGCCTCAAATTAGGAATAACAAAAAAGGCAGTATCATTTGGTCTCAAGCTGGAATTCAAGTATATTTTGGCATCATTACTAACTGTTAGCAGCAAGTTCTGAAAACAGATGCAAATCCTGATACGTGCACTAAATATAAAACACATTGCAGAAAAAAGCTGAGATAAAACGTACTGTATATCTATGCACTCACACATTGATTGCAGAGCATGATTTCCTGTACCAGCAACAAATATATTCCACTTAAGAAAACTCCACCAGGTTCTTTTCTTCAGCTAATGGTTTTTAAACCAAAACTCTCAAGAATGTATGAGTTCTTTTCATGTTTCCTGTTGTAGATTTTCCTGTTTTCTTCCTTTCTCAAAAACACTGTTAACTGAATTCTAACCTATGATCAAAATATTCAGCATTTTTTAAATATCAAGATTATCTACTTTGGTGCATTATGTATTCTGGAAGTGAGAACCTAAATTCAGGGCAAATTTATGTTTTGCTCATTGATTTTTGCTCATCCATGCCAAGGTGCTATCATGCCTGGATGGCACTCAGTATCAACTAAACTAAATATGGGGACATAAGAAGCTGCCTTCTACTGGGTCAGACTATTGGTCCATCTTTCCCAGTATTGTCAACACTGACTGACAACAGCTCTCCAGGGTTTCAGGCATACAGTTTTCTTGCCCTACCTGGAGATGAGGGGGGTTACTATAAAGGACACCAAATGGCCACTGGAATCCATTGGTTCATTCAGAATCAACAGAGAATATCATTGCAAAATTTTAAGGACCATCTCCAAATCAAAACACTTGCTTACACAGTGGTTTTTGTTTTGTTAACCCTGTTGTTCCTGGGTTCATTATTGTATTCTTTAACTCTCTTAGACCCTGTTCAGAAGCCATGCAAAGCCACAGTGGTTAAGCACTTTGAGCAAAACATTATGACTTAGCATGTCGTGTGAAGCATGACTTAGGGCTCATATACACCAAGCAGGATATCCCACTATGAAAGCTGTATATAAAAGGCAGGAGCCACACTACTGCTTTATAGTGGTATTGAAGTGCACTCACAACTGTTGGGGCCCATGGACACATACTATATACTGCTTTCATAGTGCTATATCCTGCTTGGTGTAGATATGTCATGCCCCAACAGTTGTCAGTGCACTTCAGTACCACTATAAAACAGTAGTGTAGATCCTGCAGTGCACTTCAATACCATTACAAAGCAGTAGTGTGGCTCCTGTCTTTTATATACTGCTTTCATACCGCTCTCACAGTGGAATATCCTACTTGGTGTAGATGAGCCCTTAGTGTATCATGTGAATCATTACTAACCATGGTGGCTACATTACTCACTAATCATTTGCTGCAAAATGGTTAGCGGACTAATCATGATTTAGCATGTTGTCTGAACAGGCCCTTTATAAACATGGTAAAATGCTGTACTTTTTTACATTCAGAAAGTTTATTGTTTATTCCAGAATACATTTGTTACCATTTCCGATTTTATATATAAGCATTTTAACCTCTATATTAAAAATACCCACCCTGACCCCATTTTGGCCATTTTTAGTGCAACGTAGATTAGTGTTCCATAAAACTCAGTCTTGCTTCCTTAGTTACAAAATCAGTTTTCCTTTCTTTAGAAAATGAAAAAAATATGAAGAAGAGGCTAGCAGAGGAATCAACTTTTCAAAAGCTAAATGACATGGGAGGCTGTTTGATTGCTTACTTCACTTTGATAGGAGGAATTCTAAGCACTTTGGCTCTTCCACATGTTAGGTACTCATGTCTGAATGCATCTTGACTAGAAAGGGCTGCAGGGCAAGAAACCTCACAGCTGCTGCAGTCCCAGGCTAGCCAATTCCCCGCAGGTATTGCCAGTGGCAAAGCTGCAAAAATAACTGATTTGACAACCCAAAGCTATACAGGCTATCAGGAGAATTGAACTAAGTGAAGATGGTCTAAAGCTAAAACTAATTATTTAGGGTCCAATTCAAACAAAAACAAGTTTCACAATTAGAAGACAAGAGATGTCTGTCCGTCTGGCTGGCATTTCTAAAAGCTATGAATTTAAATCTATCCAATGTGGACATCACTATGAATGTATGAAGACATACTGAATAGCTGATACCAAAAAGACACTTGCTGTCCTTTCATTTAAGAAAAGAAAATCCCACCTCTAAGATAAAAGAAATGAAGCTAATTAAATCCCATATACCTTTTGGCTGTAGTTCAGCTTGTCAGAGATGCAGTGAACTGAAGTAGTATTTATATGGTTCTATGTCTGAGTTTTTTAGAGAAGGAAAAAAATAAGATAGACATTCACCTGGCTAGGAGTCAAAAAGGTGTATGAGTGTTTGAGACAATAACAATGCCTTGCAAAGTTGATGTGGGGTTAAGAAAACTTTAGAGAGTAGCCTGTGTTATTCATGCTGTAATCATTAATCCTAAAGTTTCCCTTATGTTACACATACTTCAGGCAGATAGGTCACAAATTTCCAAAACTATCTGTAGAGCATCAAATGTTTCAATGGGGTTGGTACCTTCATTTAAGATTCTTCCTCCCCCATATAATAAATTACAGAAGATGACAATCTTATGCTGTATTACAATATGACAAGCAGGTTATTTTATCCAGAGATGGATCACTGGGTGCATAAGGGTATATGTGTTTATTTACGTATTTGTAAATACGATATGACTGATATTGGTGTCAGCCCTATTTAGTGTCCATTTCCACAAATATTTTCTTTCCTGAATAGTCAAATCTATTTCAGGACTGCATCCTATCCTGGGGCTTGTTTATACGGCTTCTTTTCCCCGACCTAAATGTGCATATTCGTGTTTTAGGATACATGACGCAGCCATCCATTCGCCTCAGTGCTGGGTTTTAACTGCAATAATGCGCATATTTGCATTCACAATTTACCGCGACTTTTAGATTGGGTCCAAGTTTGCACCGCATTATGGCTGTGTGCCTTTGGGGGAGTTATGTCGGATTTTGACATGTGGGCGGGGCTCTGAGAGTAGGATAATGTGATTGGCCCATTTCCCAATTTTGCACCAATCCGCTGCCTCCTTCATTCACACCGATTTTAGTTTGAAGTCTCTCTGCGGAGCTCCGCAGAGAAAGCTTTTTAAAACAAATGTATTCCTCTCTCTCTCTCTCTCTTGCATTTCTGTACCTCCCAATATGCGAAGCTCTCTGGGCAGTTCACAAAAAGAAAGAGAGGGAAACGGGCAGCCAGGCAAGGAGATGTGTTCCGCTGCCTCCTTCCTTTTCCTCTGTAGCCTTGTTCCCCCCCACCCCCGCTCCTGCTCAGTTTGTGCGTGATATTACTGCGGAGCTTCGTTTATAGCTTCGTTGGGTTCTACTCTTTATCATCGTATATGGGATGATGCGATAATGCACATGTGGACATTAATAACTCACTATAAAAAATAATAATTCAGGAAATAAATCACTTGCTACTGCAGTGTGATGCTCTATTCCTACATTCGGATCAACGAAAAATCTGGTTTTTATTTAATGAGGAGCTATCCCGCTGTCATATAGATGAGGGCCTGAAGTAACTCAGATTCTGACAGGATCTTAAGTATACAGTAACTAAGCAAAGTTGTTTTCTCAAACTATTGTCTTCAGAAGAGTGAATGTCAAACCTTTACTATTGTAGATACAGAGATCTTTGACAGTAATGAATAAACTAATTCACAAGAGTGAAACAAGATGTTAGGAGGGTTCATCAAACAGTAAGAAAATGTATAACTATTTACATAAAATAGATAGAGCGAGGCTGAAAATAGAGTGAAGCAAAGCATACTGAAGCCGTAAAGATACTGTGACTTCAAGGGATCTTCAGACGTTCAAGGCACAGGGCCAAAGTAAGATGGGAGTGGGGTTAGCTCACAGAGCAGCCCCAACTGTTTTTGCTAACTTGCAGATGAGGGTATTTACCTATTAAGCCGCCTTAGCTTTCCTTGTGTCTATCTAAGATAACTTGTTTAATTTAATTCAGTCTTTACCTGAGAGCCGCCTGGGCACATCGGTGATGGCAGGAAGGCCTGTGCCTCGCGTGGAGGACAGGGGAGTTGTGGAATGAATGGATGGTGAAGTCATCTGGCTCAAGTATGATGGATAAGACTGGTCATAGGACCATGGAGGGGATGACTGTGCTTGTCTGGGGTCTAAAAACAAAACAAAAGAGAAAAATAATTTTAAATGAAAAACTTACAGAAAGGAACAGCCAGTGGAGCTAGAGAGCCTAAGCACCATTTTCTTTATAAAAGATGGGAATGTGTAAGAGGTAAGAACTCTAAACACTTGGCCCTTTGCTTTATTGTTTATCTTATGCTGTTTGGAACTTAAAGAATTAGCGAGACTCCCAAGAGATGAAACTAACAGCTCTGTACAATTCTGTACAATTCTGTACATGTTTACTTCGAAGGTAGTTCAATTAGATTTAGGGGATGTCTACATGAGAACGGGTTTAGAATCGCATTGGGGTATAATCTGGATTTTCATTAAATTGGCTTTGGTCCATCAGTGGCACACAAAGCAACACACAGGAAAATCACACGCACAGGGGATTATTCTGAAGGGGTGACATGAATGAATCAGCGGCTGTGATTAGAAAAAGCAAACTGCCGCATTCGTCTAAAGGGGTGACCCAGCATGATTTCGTGACTGGGGAGGCTTTCCCCCAGCCCTGTCCATGCTTCCTTGCTGTACTGGCCACCTATTCTCCTTCCATTCTCGGTATTCCTTAGTTGTAGGTGTCTTGCACGACTGCGAAATACCGTAGCTAGCTATCCCCTTCCCTACTGGATATTTCTTAGATGTAGGTGTACCATCATTACTTTGAAGTTGCAGGTGTCTCGCTCCCACCCACCCCCACTACACTTCTCAACCAACTAATGGGAAACACAGTGAGGGTAACTTGCCTGCCATTTCCATTCATAAAAGCAGGCTAGCTATGCTCTTTTCTAAAGCAGTAAGTGCACAATTTCGAGGGAGAGTAAAATCGCAATAGCACATTTATAAAGGGGAATGGCAGGCTAGTTACTCTCACTGTGGCCATAGCTAGACCTAAGGTTTATCCCTGGATCGTCCAGGGGTCAAACCTGTTCATCTAGGTGACACACAGAGGATCCAGTGCTCAGGCAGGGGCGAACCCTGGATGATCCCAGGATAAACCTTAGGTCTAGCTGTGGCCTGTGTTTCCCATTCATAAATGCTCGACAGTTATTTTGCTCCTCTTCGAAATTGGGCACTTACTGCTTTAGAAAGAGAGAGTAGCTAGCCTGCTTCTATGAACTGGTGACAGCAATGTAAATGGGGAGAAAGAGTGAAGGGGGAGGGGCGTCCCCAGCCACTGCCAGGTCACAGTGGCACGCCCAGGATTTAATGTGGAGGGACAGGGCATGCTGCAGGGAGCCCTTGGGAGCCGCTTTAAGTAAAAAAGACAGAGTAAAAGGACTTTCAGAAAATATGGCTTTTCAAGAGGGAAGCATCTGGTTGGCTGCAGACAGGCGACAATGTCATGTGTTGGAAAGGTCCTCAAACTGTTCTCCCTTTGCACCAAATCACTCATGCAGATTGCCCTTTGCTCCCAGATAAGCTGTGTAAGATTGCAGTCCTAAGATATATGAACTGAATGATCAATCAAATGTCTCCCAATAGGAGTATTAACTTCTCTTTGGTGGCAGAATAAGGGAAGCTTCATAGGGGTGTTCTTTAACTTAAGTTTTAACAATTTTCAGTAAGAAAGGATATATAGGGAGCTGATGGAAAGTGCAAGAAAGTAGGAAAAGCTGATGTGAAAGTCTTTGGGGTGATGAAAAGCTGAGGGAGCAGAGCAGAAGTAAGTCTACAATGAGAGAAGGTAGTTCAGTTGCAGTTAATCTTCATTCCAGAAGTGTTCGAAGCTCATGAATCTTCAGATAGACCTTTATTGCAAGCTCCACCATCAATACTGCAGATCTGCTAACCACTTTCAGTTGAAAGAACCAATTCTGACTATTCAGAGGAACGTATATTAGAAGAACCAGCAGTGCTGGAGATGGTGTGTGTGTGTGTGTGTGTGTGTGTGTGTGCAGGGGAGAGATTAGGCCTTCCCTCTCTTCTTTGAGACAACCCTCCAAAGAAAATATCAAAACAATGTGCTGAAGAAATTTCTTGGAAACCCAACATTTTTAACCAGCACTACTGATGACAACTAGACTGAGATTCAAAATAATAGCAATGTCTATTTTTGTAATGGAAATTTGGTGGTGGTGGGGGTACAAAATCAGTACAAAAGTATTGTACTGATAAGCAAAAATTTCTTCTAAAGTCCTTTAAGTGGGGTTTTAAAGGTAGAGCATGCAAACTACTAAAAGAATTCACAATGCTACATACATGAGCATTTTCTCTCTGTATATACATATTACACAAACACACTCTTTGAAATGTCTACCAAGGCCCTCACATTGCTGAAGAGAAAAAAATTGATCGTTTTAGTACGAGCATGTGTTACAAGCCAAAGTATACTGCTATCATTGTCAGAGAAAGGGGAGAGCATGGCTACAGTTCCAGTTTGCTTTTTTGGTCTGCTAACTGTATGTACTCCTTGCCTGCTACACAGGAATGAAGGTTTAAAAAGGAAGTGTGTTGTTATTCACACACTGTATGGCTGCACAGTGCTGTATAGATGTACAGTATGTGGTTATTCAGTGAGAAATAGCTTCAAACAAAAACCAACAGCATGTGCATATTTGCAGCTGTGCAGGAATGGTTTAAAAATAACAGGGCGGATAAAAATCAATTATTTTTTTTAAAAAATAAAAAAATCAGATTTTTAAAATTTAAACTGGATTTTTTTATTTAAATTGGATTTTTTTTTTAATAAAACGCTTTTTGAGGAAAAATCTATCTAAAGATAGTTTTCTATTTAAGATTATAGTTAGTCCAAAGGTTATTCATCATGAAATAAGGATTCATTTTTAATTATGTAGCATGAGGCTGTATATTCATGCAATGTTTAAATTTTTTGGTAAATGAATTCCATTAATCCATTCACAATGTCATGCTCTTCCAGAGGTTTCTGTAAGATTATGGGGCAATTTTTCTATCTAGAATATATTATCACAGATGCTTGGTTTTACAGTTCTCAAAACTGTGAATTTGTGTCTGCAGAGACCACAATCCCATTATTCCTTTGCAAATCTATGTACACAGAATCAACCCCTTATCTCTTAACTGCTAAGTTTCAAAAAATTCAATGAATAGATTGTTGGGAGTGGAATAGATCTGCACAAGAAGCAAAGATTAAAACTAATTTGAAAGGTTGTTATTCTAAAAATGAAACCTTCATCTGGTTGTAAATATTAAGATTATACCAGCAAGAATGAGTCTTTGGTAACTCTGAGTTGTGTAAAATATAGTGAGCAAGAGTGCACTTTTGGGGGTGGGGAGTCGCATGATTAAATCGAGTCTTTCTTGTAGTGATTTAAATCGTGATTTAAGGGGGGCGGAGCCAGCAGCAACATGGGCCGGTAGGATTTTTTCTTAGCTCCGGGACGGTGTGTCCGAGCAATCTTATCATCTAAAGTAAACAAGAATAGCCCGAGAAGTAAAGATAAATTCCAACTTATGCCACCAAGGAAGAAATCAATTAGTAAACCTAAGTGGCAGAGAAGTCATCCATCAAACAACACCGCTGCGCGCCTCCAAAAATCAATTGATTCTGACGGAGATAACGAGCAAAGCAACGGAGACTCGAAAATGGCAGTGAAAGCTGGCACGGTGCCAGGCTCACAGCCTGCAACTGTTACTGAGCTGAGAGAAATGCTGACCTGCACAAAAGAGGCAATTTTAAGTGGATTGATGAGCAAGCTGAAAAAATAAAAAAGCAAGTAGATCAATTAGCTACAGAGATTGCCAGAATGATAAGCAAATAAAGTCTCTTAAAACAGAAGTAGATCAGATGGGGAAACAAGTGCAACAAATTCAGGAAAAGCATGATCTCGAGTTTGATGAGCATGAGAAAAGGCTGATTTCTTTGGAGGATCAAAATAGAAGATCGTCACTTCGAATTTGTAACTTTGTGGAGACCCAAGGGGAGGACCTCAGAAAGATGTTGCCACACTGGTTTAAAGAATTGGTCCCAACACTGGAAATTGGAGAAGACGACATGGAGCGTGTTCATAGGGTCGGAGGCTTCAGACGCGGTTCTACACCAAGAGATATCCTGATAAAATTTTCAAATTATTTTAAAAAAGAGCAGCTTATGGGTAAGCTGAGATCATTGGCGGAGCTGAAATTTCAAGGAGCTATAGTTCAAGTCTAAAATGATCTCTGTCAACAAACTATAAACTGGAGACGCAGTGTTAAGCCACTAACAGCTGAGCTCATGAGAAGATCGATAAAGTATGTTTGGGGCTATCCGGTTTTTCTGTGGTTTATGTATGATGGGAAACATTACAAGATTTCCTCTCTGTAGCAAGGGATGGAGTTACTCCAAAGTTTAGATCTGGATCCCTGAGATGGTGCTGGTTCAAAGGATGCTGATAGCGGAGAAGGAGGGGCTGCAGCAAATGGGAAGTAAATTGGATAAGACTGAGATGATAAGTAGCATTGAATTAATTAGAAGGCTTGCCGGTTCTAGACTGTTGGCTTCATTCCCCCCCCCCACAAGGGTTAATAAATAATGGCCGGAGTGTTAGACTATCAGAGATTTAGTGGGGGGGGGGAAAGATATGGGAGGGAGGGTGGGGGGGAGGAGTATGGTTGGGTGGGAGGGAGGGATTTGAAAGGGGTTTTATGTTCTTATGTATGTGAATTTGAGTTTCAGTGCACAAGGGATCGGAAAGAAAATCAAAAAACTAAATATGGATAAGAAAATAAAAATATCAACGCTCAATGTCAAAGGTCTGGGGGCAGTCGTGAACAATTGCTAAATAGAGAAGGATCTGACATTATTTTTTTGCAAGAAACGCACCAATGTAAGGATGGGGCAAATGAAATTCATTTGAAATGGTCAGTCTATTATGAAAAGTCATTGGGGACTTCAAAAAAAATGGAGTGGCCATTTTGATTTCTAAAAGAAGTGGATTTACGTTGGAGAATATAAAAAAGGATGGGAAAGGTAGATACCTTTTGATAAAGGGTCAAATGGAAGGTATAGCATATACTTTGGTTAATGTTTATGCCCCAAATGAGAGACAAATAGAATTTTATAAAGAATTATTCAGAGAAATAGAAGAATTTAAGGAGGGATATGTTATTTTGGCTGGAGATTTTAATATGGTTATGGATAACAGAGTGGACAGGTCAAACCCCACTACTGCAGAAAAGAGGAATAATATTACTATACTAAATAAATTAATTAAAGAAAAGGATTTTGTTGATGGGTGGCGATTGCTCAAGGGGGCTGATCCTGGCTTTACTTACTATTCTCCAGTCCACCATACGTATTCTAGGATAGATCATATCTTTGTCTCTAAAGAGTTCGCAACTAAGGTTTGTAGAATGGAACTGGGGGTAATCAGAGTAACAGATCATGCATTGGTAAGTTTAGACTTCACAGTTAAAAAGGATTATAGAGAAGCGTTAAGGTGGAAACTGAATACAAAGATACTTAAATATAATAAAGTGGTTGAAAAAATGCAAAAGGAATTGTCAGAAACTTGGGAAATAAATGAAAAGGGAAGAACGGCAAGGGCAGTTGTTTGGGATACCATGAAGGCTGTAACAAGAGGGATTTGTATTAGGGAAACGTGTAATTTAAAGAGGCAACAGGTTGCAATGCAGGAAAAGTTAGAGGAAGAGATAAAAAATTTGGAGAAAGATTATTGGCAATCTAAAAATAAACATAAACTAATAGAATTACAAGCAAAGAAAAAAGAATTAGAGAATAAAAATCTAGAAGTTCAGAAAAATTTAATTTATATGAAAAGAGAATATTTTGAAAACAGTAATAAAAACTCTAAAATGCTCACTAGACTCACACAAAAGGAAAAAGCCAAGAATGGGATAGGACTAGTGAAATTATCTTGCCAAATTATTATTGCCACACAATGAAGGATAAAATAAAAAAAATTCAGGAATTTTATCAAGAATTATATAAGGAAAAAGATACTCAGAAGAAGAAGATGGAAGTGTATATAGAAAAATATATAAAGAAGGGATTGGAAATAGAACATAAAGAATTAATGGAAAGAACTATATCTCAAAGTGAAATGGAAGAGGTTATAGAGAAGTTGAAAGTGGGTAAATCACCGGGGGTAGATGATTTAAATCGTTATTAGTGCCAAAATTATTGGAATTATATAATGCCATATTGGAAGGAGAGAGGATTCCAGAATCATGGGAGCATTTGTTAATAATTTTAATTCCAAAGCCAGATAAGGATTTGACTCTCCCTGATTCATATAGACCGATCTCGTTAATAAATCAAGATGCTAAAAAAATTTCAACTATTTTGGCAAAATGATTAAATAAATTTATAGCTAATTATATAGAGGAAGACCAATGTGGATTTGTAGCAAGCAGACAAATGCATAATTTAGTGGGAAGAGTCTTAAATGTAATACAGGGGATAAAAAAGTTAAAGATCAAAGCGGGAATTTCAGCGTTGGATATTTTTAAGGCTTTTGATTGTGTGAGTTGGCAGGCATTAAAGATGGTTTTAAATAAAATGGGATTTGGAAATAAATTTAAAACTATAATAGAACAATTATACTCTCAAAATACAGCCGTAGTGGTAGTAAATGATGGAGTTACAGATAAGATACAACTAGCCAGAGGAACAAGACAAGGTTGTCCACTCTCACCTGTCCTGTTTGTAATGGTTATGGAATTATTGGCAAATGCAATAAGAGATGATGGGGAGATAGAAGGGATAGGTAGTATTAAAAAAATAAAATTGAATATGTTTGCGGATGATACATTGTTAATTATTAAAAATCCAATAGGAAAGATGGAAAGAATTAAACAGCAGTTGAAAGAATTTTAAGAAATTACTGGGTTAAGAATAAATTGGTCAAAATCAGAGTTGATGTTATTTAATTATACTAAAAAAGAGGAGAAGGAATGGGAAGGAAAAGAAATAGAAATGAGAATTAAAGAACAGATTAGATATTTGGGAATTAGAATTACTAAAAATCTAGAGAATTTAGAAAAAGAGAATTTAAATGGCTTGAAAAAAGAGATATTAGTAAAATTGAAAAAATATAAAAGATTGAACTTATCATGGTTTGGAAGAATAGCATTAATAAAGATGAAGATTTTAGCAAAGATTAATTTTATTTTTAGGATGCTACCAATAAAAATCTCAGATTTAGAGTCAAAAAGTTGGCAGAATATTATAAATAATCATTGTAATGGGGAAAAGAAAGCGAGGATAAATAAGAGTAAATGGTATTTAAGCCAAAAAAAGGGAGGATTGGGACTCCCAAACATCAACCTATATTATGTAGCAAATAGGTTAAGACACATTGTAGAAGCAATTTTAGGAGTAGGAGATTTAGATTGGATGGAGGATAAAACCACAAGTAATATAGAATTAAATTTGGATAATGTATTTTTTAAAGAAGAAGGTAGAAAATGGGCTGAAAATATAGGTAATCCGCTTTTAAAGTTCCATTGGGAAATCTGGAATAAATATAAAAAGGAGCTGCTTTCGAGCAGCTCCCCTTTAACACAGGTAATAATGTTAAAGAATTTCCCTGAGGATTTAAAGAATAGATTAAGTAAAGTTTTAATAGAGAAAAATAAAATGAAATTACGAGAATGGTTAAGAGGGATGAATACAAGAGAAGAGATGGAAGAGGTTTTAAAAGATAAAAAATTAACTTGGTTAAATTACTGGCAATTGGAACAATGGACTAAAATTTGGGTAAGAGAAAATGGAGATTGTAGAGAGATGTCGAAGTTTGAGGAACTAATTGTCAAAAAAGAAATTGATAAGGGAGAAAATACAGTGACAAAAGGTTTAATGAGTCAAATATATAGTATATTACTTGAGAAAGGGTTGATGGATAGTGTAGGAAAATTGGTTTGGGAGACAGATTTGAAGGTACAGATAGGCAGAGTTGGGAAGGGCTATGGAGACAAAGAGTGTTGAGAAATATGTCAGTGAGAATAAAAGAGAATTATTATAAAATTATATGGAGGTGGTACCTAACCCCGGTTAGATTAAATAAGATAAATAACCAGCATTCAGCAAATTGTTGGAGAGGTTGTGGGGAAAAAGGAACGTATTTACATATGTGGTGGGAATGTAAATATGTGCAAAAGTTGTGGAAGATGGTGTTTTCTGAGACTGAAGAAATTGTTGGAATGAAGATAGAAGAAACACCAAGAGTTGCATTACTCTCACTACATGAAGATTTAAAATGTAGTAAAGAAATTAAGGAATTGATAACGAATTTGCTGACTGCAGCAAGGTTGATTGTAGCTAGGAACTGGAAGATTCAAGGTGATTATTGTATTGAAGAGTGGTATAAAGAAGTATGGGAGATTGCTATTAATGATAAATTAACGTGTAACATAAAAGTGAGAAGAGGTATAGCAAAAACGAATGATTTCGAGGGAATGCGGAAGCAGTTCCTAATATTTGTGTTTTCTAAGGGAAGTGGGAAACCACCACCAGAAGAGATGTTAAGATTTTGGAAACAGGAATGATCCCGAAGGGAAGGGGGAGCACTTGTTATTATGTTGAATTATGTTGGATTATGTTATGACAAAGCATTATATGTTAACAATTATATATTCAAGCAATTTGTTAGGTATTAGTATGTTAATTGTTATGTTGGTTTGTATTTTATGTGTTAAAATAATAATAATAAAAAATCGTGATTTAAATCAAATCCATCCTGAAAAATAAATGTGTGGTTGTTCATGATGCAGCTATGCAGGTGTACACTGAAAAATAGCTGCCAAAAGAAGTCACAGCTTCCCTGCCTATAAATCTGAAAATCAGTGCAAGCTGGTAATGAAAGGAGGAGGTGAAAGAAAGTGTAGATCCTACCATAGGAAAGGGGAAAGAGTGAGGGGAAATGTTGTACAACAGTTCTGCAGCTTTAAAGCCATTCCCACAGGTAAGAGTCAGAATACCTGTAGTGGAACATTCATACTTTTGTAGCATGCAGAAACCTTAAGCACTGGGGGAAAGAAACCACTAGAAGCCAGCATGGATTTGTCAAGAACAAGCCCTAGACAAGTGTTTTATTTCTCAGTTGGGTAACTTCCTTAGTAGATCATTGAAATGCTGTGGACATGATATATATTGACTTCAGTATAGCTTTTGACAACATGTCCCATGACATTCTGATTAGCAAGTTAGTTAAGTGTGAGCTGGATGACACTACTATTAGGTGGGTCCACAGCTGAATTCATTGAGTTCCTCATCAAACTGGGAGGTATAGAGTAGGGTGCTGCAGGGCTTGGTCCTGGGCTCTGTATTCTTTAATATCTTTAGTAATGACTTTGAGGAAGAGGTGGGGGCAGATGACACAAATTTGGGTGGGATAGCTAATAGCTTAGAAGGCAGAAACAAAATTCAAACCGATCATGATAGATCAGAAAACTGGCCAGAAAATAAGCAAATGAAATTAAACAGAGACAAGTGCAAATTTCTTCTTTTATGAAAAAGTATTAAAATACACAGGCACAAGATGAAGGATACCTGGCTTGGCAACGGTACATGTAAAAGGGATCTTGGAATTGTAGTCAATCACAAGCTGAATATGAGTCAGTAGATGTGGCTGCAAAAAAGGCATATGCAATTTTGGGTTGCATCAATAGAAGTGTAGTTTCAACATCAAAATAGTTCCATTCTACCCTGTTTGTCAGACCTCATCTTGCATATTGTGCCCAGTTCTGGACACCATACTATAAGAAAGACTCAAATGAATTTGAAGGAGTTCAGAGAATGGCAACAAAGAAAATCAGGGGACTAGAATGTAAGTCTTATGAGGAAAGATGAAAAGAACTGGGAATGTTTAGCCTTGAGAGGAGGTTATGATAGCATTATTCAGGTACATAAACGGTTGTCAGCCAGAAGAAGGCCACAAGCTGTTATATATCGTCCTAGACTGTAGGACACGAAAAAATAGGCTTAAGTTACAGGAAAGCAGATTTTTGTTGAACTTCAGGAAATACGTCCTAACAGTCAGAGCTGTCAAATAATGGAACCAACTGCCTGCAGAGATAGTGAGCTCTCCATTGTTGGAGGTATTCAAATGGAGACTTGACAACCATCTCTCCTACCCTAGAGGCCTTCAAGAGGCAGCTGGACAACTATCTGTCAGGGATGCTTTAGGGTGGATTCCTGCATGGAGTGGGGGGGTGTTGGACCCGATGGCCTTATAGATCCTTTCCAACTCTACTATTCTATGATTCTATGATCTGTCTGGGATTCTTTAAATTGGATTCCTTCCACCAAGCAGGGGGCTGGACTCGATGGCCTAAATGGCAAACTCTTAGTTTCTATGGGATGAGATGAAAGACCATTCAATTAAGCGAAATTACTGAGGTAACTGAAGTCATTGATGATGTATGCTGCTGCATGTATAGTGTGCCTAAGTTGTTAAACAGAAAAGAAAAATTTGAAAAGTTTGAGCAGATTGAAGTGTTTTTTAAAGCCATCAACTGTCTTCTATTTAAGTAAATAATCATTTGAATTAACTGCAGAAAATTATTGTTTTAATTCCCTAATAAATATGAGACTCTGAGATGCTAAATTCATTCTGGAATAAATAACCGTGGCATGTTGCCCAATCACTAGCTTCACATTGATAATTCACAGCATCATTACAGCCTCTCGGGTGTGGCTGTTCTGATTAAAATCTAATTATCAATTCACTTATTTATCTACAATTTATAACCTAATTAGTTAACTATTTATTAACTGAAGCATTTCATTCCAACTTTCTTGTTACCTGAGGTCTCTAAATACACACACACACACTATGGAAACTATTGGTCATTGCCTGCTTTATCAACATCCCTTCAGTTTGTAGTGCTGCCGAAACAACAGCTGCTATGGTTTCCTCCAATATATACCAGATTTAATCCACAAGCCCAGAGCCTATTTTCTGTGACAGGATTCAGTCATGGAACATGTGAAATAACCAGAAAAGAGACAATATCGGGCTGGGGCTGGGGTAGAGTGTCACAGTCTAATAACTCCTATACATTTGCCATTACTTTAAGTGTGTGTCTTACAGCGATACTGCTGGATAGCAAATGCAGCTCTTGACGTGGACACTCCACAGATAAAGTGTTTAACTTTGCTAGTAACGACAATATTATTGTCCCCAACAGTGAATACTCCGTATCAGCTCCTTACAAAGGATCCTGGTATCTGAAACATTGAGCTTTTTTAACTACAAATTTATTTTTTCGACAATACCATTAAAAATTTATTATCCTTCATAGCACCAGAGTCAGGGCTTTGCTAGACCAGGGTTTAGCCCAGGCTGATACCCGGGCTCACCCCTGTGTGTCCAGATGACGCACAGGAGATCCCGGGGTCAGGCAGGGGTCAACCCTCCCTTGCCCCGGGTTAACGGGCTCCACTTTTGGCCTGGTATTTCCGCAGTCCTGGGCTCAGACTGCGGAAGATCTAGCCCATTCCGTGGCTTTTCCCAGCTACGCGGCTTACTTGCACGTAGCCAGGAGAAGCCACGCACGGGGCGGGGGAGAGATTGCGGCTGGGGAGAGATCACGACCAGGGGAGGAGATCGGGGCCAGTGGGGAGATCGCGGCCAGGGTGAAAGATCGCGGGGCGGGGGAGCGGGTAAACCTTTTTTTAAAAAAACCAAACCCTTACCTTTGGCGCGCCTTTAAAAATAAAAAAATGGCGGACACGACGGGGCTTTCCTTTAGCCCGTCACGTCTGACATGTGGATTAGTGCAACAGTCCGCACTAGTTGCAGTGCGGGCTTGCCCCTCCACACGCCTGGATTTTAAGGTAGGTCTAGCAAAGCCCTTCATCTCTTCTCTCGTACCTCAAGTTACAGGAAGCCAGATTCCGGCTGGACATCAGGAAAAAACTTCCTGTTAGAGCAGCACAACAATGGAATCAGTTACCTAGGGAGGTTGTGGGCTCTCCCACACTAGAGGCAATCAAGAGGCAGCTGGACAACCATCTGTCAGGTATGCTTTAAGGTGGATTCCTGCACTGAGCAGGGGGGTTCACTTGATGGCCTTATAGGCCCCTTCCAACTCTATTATGATCCTATGATTCTATGAACTCCTGACCACTGCAATTGTGCTGGTTCGCAGCTCTCTTTGATATTCTGACAACCAGTAGATCGTAGTCATTGTTGTGAACTGCCTAGAAAGTGTCAGCTATTGAGAGGTATAGAAATTAGTAAAGAAATAAAAATAGTACATCCTAACATATAACATATGCTTACGCATAAGAGGAGTTCAAATGAGTAGCAAGACAAAGTAGCAACCAGTTGAACATTTGATTCTTTACAGGGAGAAGGAGATCTGACAATTTCTTATGTACGGATTAAAATAGTGGAGTCTTTCTTCAGTATTTCAAGGGCTTATATAGGACACTAAGACATCAAGTAAAAATTCTGTGCCAAATCTATTGTCAATATGATGTATGTCAAATATGTACTTAGTTATTGATTCTGCTTTGATTTTGTTGCTCTTCGTCATTACATTTGTTCTATTGCTGAACTTAATTGTTATACCTATTTTTGTAGCTCCTCTTCCTCAGTTGGTGATCAATAATAATAATAATAATAATAGAGTTGTACAGCGCTTCCAAATGTTCAAAGTGTTTTACGTGTATTATCAAGTTGTAATCTTTACAACAACCTGCTCTAAGTCAGCATTCTTAACATAATATAGCAGATGGGTTGCTAAGGCTTGCCTAAGCACATCTAGTGAGATCATGGCATGGACAAGGTTCAAACTGGGGACTCCTACATATAGCTCAATCTCTTATTACAAAATGCTCACCTCCAGCCCCCCTTCTGTGCCGTTTTTTAAAAAAGTATTATTCTGTGCAACTCCTACATAGGAGTTCTCATCTCCACTCTATTCAAAACAAAACAAAACAAAAAATAGCCTCAACCTAATTCAGTATTTTATGTAATTTGAAGTGAAATCTATCCAAATATTTTAATATGCATGAATAGCAAATGAGGCTCTACCCCCATCTGACAAATACAAAATATGGTACTAGATTGTGGTTATGGGAATGTTGTGATAAGGTAAAGATGTACAAGGGGCACAATGTTATTGACTGTGTGGAAAGGCACCAGATAAGTTTAACTATAAACAACTGAACCACCTCATTTACAGGCATAGTTTAAATAGAGACTGATGTATGTATGTCGTTCACATCTCTAAGTAAATGTCAATTACTTTATAAAAGAAAACTTTATAAAATGGTTCTAAAAGAGTCCTATTGGACTAGGCTGACCATATGAAAAGGAGGACAGGGCTCCTGTATCTTTAACAGTTGCATGGAAAAGGGGAGTTCAGCAGGTGTCATTTGTATATATGGAGAAACTGGTGAAATTCCCTCTTCATCACAACAGTTAAAAGCTGCAGGAGCTATACTAGAGTGAATAGATTTAAAAGAGGGCAGGGCACCTGCAGCTTTGACTGCTGTGATGAAGAGGGAATTTCACCAGGTTCTCCATATATACAAATAACACCTGCTGATCACTTTTCTATGCAACTGTTAAAGATACAGGAGCCCTGTCCTCCTTTTCATATGGTCACCCTATATTGGACAGTGAGTGTTTAGACATTGCATATTGGTTGCATGCTGAATGTCTCCTCTGCCCAAACATAACAGCATGATTTAACTAAGGCGATGCTGGCTGCAAACTTCTTCAGGTGGCCTTTGCCTGTCCTTCTCTTTTGTGAGGCAAAAATGCTCTTGTTATTTCTGGCAGTGGGGCCTCTGAGACTTGCCAGGTGATCAGGCAGTTGTGTTTGAGTCTCTGTGGGCGAGAAGCTCCAAGCTGACACACAAATCATCATGAGTTCTGACAAGCACAGCATGCTTTCCCAATGGTTGAAAGCAAAGAGCATACGAGAAACCCCAGAGCGGTTTAATCGGAAGGAGCCTGGTTTTGCCTAGAGGAATGCTTAGTGCATTACAGTGGCTGAGATGGAAGGAGGGAAAAGCATATATAGGAGCAGTAGTAAGAAGAAAAATACCTCACCCACCCACCAGCCCATAGCATCTCTCACACCTGGCAGATGGACGAAAGGGAGCAAAGAATCATAGAATAGCAGAGTTGGAAGGGGCCTACAAGGCCATCGAGTCCAACCCCCTGCTCAATGCAGGAATGGCAGCGAAGTGCTTCTATAAAACTGTTTATGCGGCAGGGTCTTGCTATTTACTGTTTTACTCTGTACAGCACCATGTACATTGATGGTGCTATATAAATAAATAATAATAATAATAATAATATCAGCCTTCATTTTTGTTATCCATGTATGAGTAAGAAGAAATGTGCTACTGTCATTGCAGGTCATCCACAGAGAGGCCTAGTGTGTAGGGTGACCATATGACAGGAAAAACTCAGATTTGTCAGGATTTTGGGTAACAAATCCAGGAGGGGGGAATTATGAAATATGAAGAAAAAACCGGATTTTCCCATCCTCCCCAGCCAAAGGGCAGATCTACTTTAATGGGAATTAACAAAAATGCTTATATCTCTGTCATTTTTAAAGATAAAGAGATGAAACTTGGCACAATGATAGCTCTTAGGTAGGGCTTTAGTCATACCAAATTTGAAGCATATCCATTCATCCATTCATTTTTAGTATTTTTTTTAGTATTTGAGGTTTTAAAATTAATTTTTTTTAAAAACTGTTATTTTTTAAAGATAAAGAGATGAAACTTGGCACCGTGATTGCTCTTAAGGAGGAATTTAACCATGCTAAGTTTGAAGCAGATCTGTTTATCCATTGACTTTTAGGAATTTTTTTTGAAGTTTGATGTTTTAGAATTAAATAAATAAATAAATATCATTTTTAAAGGCAAAGAGCTGAAATTTGGCACCATGATAGTTCTTAAGGAGGGATTTAGCCATGCCATGTTTGAAACAGATCCGTTCATTCATTGAGTGTTGTTTTTTTAATATTCAAGGGTTTAAAATTATTGTTTTCAAAAGCAGACACAAGTGCACAGCCCAGATGGACTGTCATGAGACTTTGGTAGAGAGAGGGAGGGAGGAAGATTGTTTGAGGCTGGAGGCTTTGGTTTGGCTGCAATGACTTAGAGAGAGAGACAACAGAGGCTGCACAGACAACCCAGAAAGTTCAAAGTTCAAAGACAACCCAGGAGTACAAAGTCTGGATATGCAAAGTGGTGCCAATGCACAAGCCTTGAGAAGCTAATGTATATAAGTGAGAAGTGTGAACGGGCGAAGTAGTATCTGCCACTCACAACACCCACCCTAAGGTTAGAGTAGCGAAACTTGTGACAATCATACACAAGGTTTTTTTTAGAAAAAAGAAATTTTAAAATAAAAAAGCCATCCAGCCATCCGGCTGGCTGGCTGGCAGCAAACCCTATTAACAGCAGCAGCAGCTTGCAGCGGAGTGAGGATACAGTCAGAAAAGATATTTGAGGGAAGGGGAGAATGTATCACCCAGAGTATAGCAAAAGCTTCAAAGTACAGCAAAAGCTACAGAAGTAGGAGTGAGTGAAGTTAATTTCAGATACATTGAATGTCTCACTTGTTCTTTATTTCAGCAATTTTAACAATAAGATGTTATGTAGAACAGATTTGTCTTAATTGTGTGCTGGAAAATCAGGCATGTGACCAAGGCTATGTTCAGGTGGGCACACACACCCCTTATTGCTGGACACGCCCCCTGGGGCCAGACATGCTGGTGGGCACACACCCTCGGGGGCTGACCATCTTGTCCTCCTTTTTGGTTTCCAAAATACGGTCACCCTAACTATGTTGCTTAATTTCATTGCACAGCTCGGCTGCAGCAAGCCAATAGCCAGTAAGAGTAAGGCTGAACTAATATGCAAACAGCAATTTTCTATCTACTAAGCAGGAAACATCAAGTGTTACTTATTTATTTCATCCAAAATTGCCATGCACATATATCTAAACAATTTTAACAATTAACCATAACAAGTTCCAAAGTCCAGGTGCAAAGTAAGCTGGCTGTAATCTATAAAACAAACGGAAGGGATGACAAAATATCCCCCTGGTGCAGAGGGCATATTTTGCTGTTGTCATTCTCCAATTTATTTCTACCCCATCCTTCAATCAATTTCCTACAGTGGCTTACACAAAATCTGGAAATACAACAAACGCTAGGGCCAGACTGAGAATTTCAACCCAGCTTTTTTGAATATTATCAAGAAGGATGCATGTGTGCGCGCGCATGCAAGTACATAGGAGGAGGAAACCTTCCTAAAGTCTGAAGGGATCTGCAAGTGTTCTGTTGGTGGGAGAGTTTCTTCTGAAGTGGCCTGAGGGGCTTCCTTCCCTGCTTTTAAACTTTACAGACCCAAATCCACCAATCCAAGCAGCCCTCTACCTAGCACTTTGAAAAACTAATTGCTAACGCCCCTGGAGGCAACCACTTCTTGTCACAGGAATGCCCCTGGGAATAATGCAATGTCGTCATGTAGCACAGCCTGGAGCTGCGGATTAGTTTGTGCAAAGAAATAACTCCTAGACCACTGTGTAAAACCTCTCTTACCAACCAAAAGTCAAGTTCAGTTTGGTTCCTCACAAAAACTCCCTTAAATAATGGACAGGCCTGAATAAAACCCACTTAAAACAAACACACGCATACCAAAAGCAACAACATGCATAAAAAACAGTATAACATCATAGACATCAAATAGAAACTTATAAAAAGCAGCATTAAAAACACCATGTACAAAAGGTGCTTGCTAGGCTTCCCCTATGGGCTGCTCTCATGCACAGTGAATACCACAAAATCATTATCATGAATAGAAAAATGAAAGGTAATCTTACTGGTAGACCACTAACCTTAAACACAACAATTTTAGTGACCAACCCGTAAATGCTTGTTACCTAAGACTGTAATGTAATGTAATGTATTTGCATTAAAATCCAGCACTTTGAAGCTTTCTTTCCCTTCTCCAGAGAGACTACAGCCTTTGAAAATATGCTTCTGTCTCTTAATGCTCCTCCTCCTCCTCCAGGCATTCTCAGATCTAAGAATCTATAGGCTTTGTTTTCCAGCACAGCACAGTTACTGACCACAATACTACAGACAATCATCACACAACTGGCACTTGCTATTTAATAAATGGAAACGGGGGGGGGGGGGGGCTGAATTAGAACAGGGCTACAGAAGGAGATTTAACCCTTTGCTCCAACCATGACTGTAAAAGATCCCCAACCGCCTTCACAGAACTGTTTCCAGTGTACCCTGGGAAAGGGAACAGGAATGAAACCAGCTTAAGTCTGTAACATAGACATGCTCATAGAAAAAAGAGGAACCACAAAAGTATAGTCAATGCATATGTTGAAGTGTGTTGTATGCTCTGTTGCTCAGATTTCTGAATACAGTCTGTATATTTAGGATCTGATTTTACGTATATAATATGTTTGCTCTCTGCAAAGTCTGTTGAAGGACTCTCTTGTGGTGTTATGCTTGAAGTTGAGTGTGTGGTTATTATCAATTCAAATTGTTTTTCCAGTCTTAGGAGGTAAACTATGGAATCCTATTTAAGCTACATCCCACATTTTCAGACTGTATTTACATCAATGAGTATTTAATACTAGTTGCCATAAGGGTGGATTTGATTTAAATCAATTTGATTTAAATCATGATTTAAATCACTACTCAGAAAGACTCGATTTAATCATGTGACTCCCCCCCCAAAAAAGTGCACTCTTCCTCGCTATATTTTACACAACTCAGAGTTACCAAAGACTCATTCTTGCTGGTATAATCTTAATATTTACAACCAGATGAAGGTTTCATTTTTAGATAACATCTTTTCAGATTAGTTTTACAGTTATATGATTTGGTTATACTATTAGAAACACATCATATATGAAATTATTGCGAGGTGAACTATCTCCAGTTTAATAGTTTAATCTTTCATACTTTATTGGAAGGAGAAAAATAATCTTACAGAAACCTCTGGAAGAGCATGACATTGTGAATGGATTAATGGAATTCATTTACCAAAAAAATTTAAACAGCCTCATGCTACATAATTAAAAACTAATTCTTATTTCATGATGAATAACCTTTGGTCTATAATGTATCTTAAATAGAAAACTATCTTTAGATAGTTTTTTCCTCAAAAAGCATTTTATTAAAAAAAATCCGATTTAAATCAAAAAAATCTGTTTTAATTTTTTAAAAATCAATTTTTTTTTGATTATTTAAAAAAAATCATTGATTTTTATCCACCCGGGTTGCCATCTTTCTCTCTATAGATGCTCATGAACCACAGGTGTTGACTAAGCAGCATAAATCTATGGGCATATTCTCTGAACTGAGGCATTCCGTAGGACACATAGATCCAGTTGGGTAGGATACTTTAGTAGCAGGTACTCATTTAATGTACACCAACTGCTGTTACAGATACAGCTTTGCTTTACTACAAACTAGTGATAGTACCAAACCTCATAACTACTTGGTTCAGAATATGAATTTGCCTAATTTATGATGCTGAGATGCAATACAAGTCAAACATTATTTCTCTCAGATGTTTTCCTACAGCTCAAAATGTAAGATGATTGTGTGCATAGGTAGAGAGAGTGCTTTTTAACCTGCATCTATTTATTGTCCATGTCCTGGACACCCATCGTTACTCAGATTGAACTAAGCAAACACCCTCAAACAAGACTTTAAACACTCCAGACAATTCTGGGCAAACAGAAGTAGTTCTAGAGTGAATAAATGGGCTATAAACTTCCTGCGCTTCCCTAAGTAATGAAAATCTCCCCAACTCTAATCAACCTGTAGTTGTTACAACAGCTTTCTATGGATTCTTTCAGGGCAAACTCCAGGTTTGAGTGGCCTCCCTCCTGTTCCCCTGTTGAGTTTACCTGGCAGGAGCAATCAGCAGCACTATATGGCTGGAGGCTGCCATTTTAATTTTCTATACTGCCCTGACATAACACTGTTCTGGGACATTGCGGGAAATTAAAATTAAAGCTCTCAGATTTAGCTCATTGCCAGAACAAAAAAGTAAAGTGGCCCTGACATCTGCCAAAAGTCAAGTGCCAGGGCCCTGACATCTGCCAAAGGGTGAAGGGCCCCCCTTACACCACACCTGAATTCTCTACTTATTGTTCTCCTGGTCTATTTTTCTTGACATAGACAGTTTATGTTGGAGTCCAAAAGAGTGACTCCTTGCAAAACCTCCTCAGTGTGCTAACTGCATATTTGCATATAGTACACTGAGGCCTTTGGGAGGAATGCTTTTCCCCTCTGTAAAAGATCACCAACCACCTTCACAAAACTACTGTTTCCAGTGTACCCTGGGAAAGGGAACAGGAATTAAACCAGCTTAAGTCTGTGACATAGACATGCTCATAGAGAAAAGAGGAACCACAGAAGTATAGTCTATGGCATGCATATGTTGAAGTGTGTTGTATGCTCCGTTGCTCAGATTTCTGAATATTGTCTGAAAATGTGGGATGTAGCTTAAGTAGGATTCCATAGTTTACCTCCCAAGACTGGAAAAACAATTTGAATTGATAATAACCACACACTCAACATCAAGCATAACACTGCAAGAGAGTCCTTCAACAGACTTTGCAGAGAGCAAACATATTATATAAATCAGATCCTAAATACACCAGCCAAACGTCTTTTTAATCTAAACATAGTGAGTTAATAGGATTTCCCCAAAATCTCAGAAATGAGAACTGTCTGCTGCTGAGGTTAAAAAAAGTTCCTCATGGTTCAGACCACTTGACCTTGCACGCTGTTATTCCAGTTATTAAAGTCACAAATTGCCTATAGATCAGATGTTACCATAGTGGTGATGGGGTATGAAACCTCACTTAACTCCCACTTACAATTTCTACAACTTCTCCACTGAGATTCCACCAGGCACTCTGACTACACTCTTATTATCATTCCTTTGGCTTTTCTTGTCTCATATATAATAAACCTTGTTGGTTGTATTTTAGAAAAACAACAGATTAAGAGGGGGAAAAACCCACACACCCCTAAGATACTGCAACAGTTTGCTGTCTAAACAGGCTAGAACAGAAGCTTTATATATACAGGCATGTTGTATGAGCTATTAAGATGCAAACAGACCAGTACAAATTTTGAGTTGACAAGAGTCTGTATTTATGATCAATGCGCTGGGTTCCATTTGGGTCTGGACTTCTTCAAGAAAAATATCTGCTTATTGGGTCATTTGTATTTTAATGACCTTTCTATGATGCTTTTGTAGCACACTAGTTAAAATGCCATGTTGAATAAGAGTGACTCTCTAATCTACGCCTTGCAGTGCCATAAAATGCACTGTCTGGGTTTTAAATCATCATATACAATAAAATAAAGTGTGTGTGTGTGTGTGTGTGTGTGTGTGTGTGTGTGTGTGTGAGAGAGAGAGAGAGAGAGAGAGAGAGAGAGAGAGAGAGAGAGGCCTTAGCTAGACCTACCTGTTAGTCCATGACAGAGGGGTGAAGATCTTGCGATGGTTTTATCGTAAAATCCCCCCTCTGTTTACATGCGGCGTGTGATGACCTCAGAGGGAGAAGTGTTGCGCCCGCCATTTTTAAAATTTTCTTAAAAAGCCAGCACTCACTAGCTCTTGTGCGCAAAAGTTTTTTTAATATATATATATATATATATATATATATATATATATATATGTATTACCCACTCCCCCAACCCCAACCCCCATGGGCACAGTGCTCCTGAGGAACTCTGCGCCCATGCGCGGGTTCCAGCTCTTCGTGAGTAACCATGAGGAGCCGGGACAAACTGTGGCGAGATCCCGGGGCAAGGGAGGGATCATGCCTCCCTGATCCTGGGATCCCCTGGGATCACCCCGGGATTTTGCTCTGTCTAGCTATGGCCAGAGAAGCCATAGCTAGATGAGGGCTTATACCAGGGATTGTCCCAGGATCATCCCTGTGTGTCCACATAATAATTATCCCTGGAAGAAGGGAGGGATGATGATGATGATGATGATTTATTGCATTTTTATACCGCCCAATAGCCGAAGCTCCCTGGGCAGGTCACAAAAACTAAAACAATTCAAAGTGTAAAACAAACAGTATGAAAACATGATATAAAATACACATTAAACGAATTATAACATACCATAGATGATTAAAACATCCTGAAAACATTCTAAAATTTCACTGGATAAGCCTGCCGGAATAGATCAGTCTTTATTGCTTTTTTAAATGCTAAAAGATTGTCAAGTTGACGAATATCCTCTGGCAGGCCATTCCACAGTCTGGGAGCAGCAGAAGAGAAGGTCCTCTGGGTAACAGTTGTTAATCTAGTTTTTGCTAGCTGAAGTGGATTCTTCCCAGAGGACCTGAGTGTGCGGGGTGGATTGTACGGGAGAAGGCGATCCCACAGGTAGCCTGGACCCAAACCATGTAGGGCTTTAAAGGTAATAACCAATACTTTGTACTTCGCCCGGAAACTAATTGGCAGCCAGTGAAGAGATTTTATAACTGGTGTAATGTGGTCACCCCTAGGTGTACCAGTGACCAGCCTGGCTGTGATATTTTGGATTAATTGAAGTTTCCGGACTAGGCACAGAGGTAGCCCCATGTAAAGCGCATTACAGAAGTCAAGCCTCGAAGTTACCAGTGCGTGCACTACCGTCTTTAGGTCTTCCAACTCTAGGAAGGGGCGCAGCTGTCGTATCAGCCGAAGCTGATAGTAGGCACTCCTGGCCGTCGCATCTATCTGGGCTGTCATTTGGAGCGACGGATCCAGAAGCACCCCCAAGTTGCGAACACAGTCTTTCAGGGGGAGGGTAACCCCATCCAGAACCGGTTAACACACCTCCAAACCTAGGTTGTGGCCTTTGACAGCGAGCACCTCCGTCTTGTCTGGATTCAGCTTCAGTTTGTTTTTCCTCATCCAGCCCATTACCGCCTCCAAGCATTCATTCAGAGGAGACACACTATCCTTAGCTGACGCTGTTATTGAAGGCATAGAGAAATATATTTGGGTGTCATCACCATACTGATAGCACCCCGCCCCATGCCTCCGGATGATCTCTCCCAGCGGTTTCATGTAAATATTAAATAGCATTGGGGAAAGGAAGGCACCTTGCGGTACACCGCACAGCAACTCCTTTTTTGAGGAGCAGCTATCCCCAAGCATCACCATCTGGAACCTGCCTGAGAGGTAGGACTGGAACCACCGAAGGACAGTGCCTCCATTTCCCTGGGATTTTGCTCTACCTTTGCAGCCCGGTTTTTCCGTGGTCCCGGGCTGATCCCAAGACATGTGGCCAGGCGTCACGGTTTGTCACAGTTCCTCATGAGGAGCTGGGAACCGTGCATGGGCCACAGAGCTCCTCAGGAGTTCTGCGCCCATCGGGGATGGAGTGGGGTGAGCAGGGAAATTATTATTATTATTAAAAACTACCTTTGAGTGCACAAGCGCTTCTTCCTCTTTTTTTAAAAACAAAATGGCGGCTTGACATCCTCTCCCTCCAAGGTTGCCGCGCACCACATGTAAACAGAGGGGGAGATTGCGTGATAAAAATATCGCAAAATCCTCACCCCTCCGTCATGCTAGACCAGGTAGGTCTAGCTGAGGCCAGAGAGAGAGAGAGAGAGAGAACACTAAATTATAGGATACAAATGCATGCCAGAAAAGAGTGGATATTGACTAAAATACAGAAACTGGAAAGAAATGTAAATTTAATACTTGAATCAATGTCTCCTTCTTTGTTACTCAGCTGTATTTGACTCGAGTACGAAATAGTATTTATGGCTAATTATGCATTAATTACACAACCCTGGGGTCATAGGAAACATAGAAAATACCCCTTAGGCTAGATCTACACCTTATATCAAATCATAACAAATGTGGAATAAAAAGCTGGAAACAACACTATGGCCCCGTTCAGACAACATGCTAAACCATGCTGCATTAACCTTAATGCATCCCATTAACCATTTTGTGGTTAAGCAGCATGGTTTAGCGTGTTGTCTGAACGGGGCCACAGAAAGCAATATATGGAATGTGGATTGTGCCCAAACGGTTATCACTGCACTTCAATACAGCTAGGTCTAGCCTTAGAGATGAAGCAATGATCATGGAGGGCGTTTCCCCCACCCAATTTCAGAAGGCCCCCACAACTCCCTCTAAGAGGTTGGAATTCCAATCTTGCAGAGAGGGGTGTGTGTGCTGAGGAGAGTGGTTGCAGATCCAAAGGATCTACAGCCCTCTCAGCCCCGAACCACTCCCCCAACATGGGGAAACATCCAGACCAGCTCAACAGTCTGGTATAAACAATGGGAGGAAATAATTTCTTCTCCATTCATGGGCAGAGAAAAAAATACTGGAACCCTCACTTCCATCCACGCTTCCACTCTACTGGTTCTTGTCGTCAGGGCATAGGAAAGATCGGAGCGCCTCCGATATTTAAGGCTCTGCTGAAAGAGCGTAAGAGTGCTGTCTTAATTATCTAGTCCCAATATCCTACTGTAACTCAGCCAAAGTATGTGAAATGGAAATAATTGCATATTTTGTCCTGTTTACAGTGGCTTCCATTTCTCTCCTCTTCCTCTGTTGTTTGCTTGTCACTGTAAGCTCCCTGGGGTAGGAATCCGTCAAACCTGGTTTTTGTAAAATGCTATGTAACAGATAGCACTGTGTAAATGTTAACAGTAGTTGTAAATAATACAGTGTACCTAATAACACATTTGCACTAGTGCATCTTTCTCTGATTCTGGAATAATTTCTCAGTATAGCATCATGTTTTGTGGCATGCTAATGCAGAAGACGGTGCATGTCATAATAAGACCTGACCCACCAAACTGAAGGCAGCTCACTCACCATGCACAGTGGACGGGCAGAATTTTGAGAAACCTGGTTTTGCTACCTATCTGGGAATGCAAAGGCACAGAAATTGCCAGCCACCCTCTAAGCCACAATAAGTAGCTGATAGGATGCTTTCAAGTTTTGCAGGTCTATGATAAGCATTTATTTCCCAAATGCAGCAAGCAGCCATTTGCTAGTGCAAGTAGAAAATCAGTTCAATCCTATGAATGTTTACTGCATTCAGTGAAGCTTACTCCCTAGTAAATGAGTTTAGGATTACAGTCCTAGCACTTTTTGAATGTCTGTAATTCAGCAAAAGTACAAGGTTGCTTTTATGTTCAGGAGTAATTTAATTGTGGTCCCTAATTTAATTAGTACAAATAACTGTATAGTTTATACAGGTGGAGGCAGAAAGTGATAGAAATAAATTTTATTTATTTATTTATTTATTTATTTGTATTGGTAGCACTTGGGGTTGCTGGTCGAATGAAGTGCAGCGGCTTTCGCACTTACTATCTCCAGGGAGCTCTTTTGACAAATCTGCCACAGAACCTCAGCAAGTTCCAAATGATTTTAAGACATGTTCTGGGGTGCAAACATAATTCATGTGGGTCTCACTATTGAACGAAGCTGTGCCCCAGAACACACCTAGTGCACTTCTACAGCTTCTCAGTGCAGAGGAAGTTCAGTAGTAGTGGGCCAAGCTGTGTTTTAGGAAAGGTTGTTTGTCTTTATACATATTCTCATTGAGATGCCCCAGATAAGGAAACCCCTGGGGGTCCCCAGAACACAGCCTGATCTACTGAAGCTTTCTCCAACGCAATATTGATCTACTGCAGCCTTCTCCAACCTGTCACCCTCCACATGCTTTGGGTTACAACTCCCAAATGACATACTGGCGTTTGTAGCCCAGAACATCTGGAAGGCACCAGTCTGGGGAAAGCTGATGTAATGATATCAAGGACTACAAGAGCATCATGCTACTATTATGGACTGCACAGAAGCACTTCTCTCACTTACAAGAAGCCACCTTTTCTGCCATAGTAAACTAAATGCTTGATTGAGTGCATATTATGACGATTAGAAAACTCTGGTACTGGTAGAACTCTAAAGCTGGAGATTTTAACTTAAAACAGCTTCACATATTTACCATCAACACCACAACTCTAGAAAGGCACAATGGGTATTTAATGGGTGGGGGGGGGAAGCACTAGAATCCACTTCAGGCATTTTGGTGGGATAGTGGAAAAAGAAGTGTTGTGGAAATGCTACAGTTTTATAGTACTATAAATCAAAGCATCTAATATCATTATTGTATATACAGTGTGCTGGCTGTTTTGTGCACTACTTGATTTCTGGTTTACAAAGCCTTCTGATATGCTGGTGTTCCTTCCTAAATACCTCTTCTTTCAACAGAGTTCTTTAGAATATAGTATGTGACAAAACTACATATTCTGACAAATTAGAGCATCAAAAAGTAAAGCATGTAGCCATTCAGGCATGTAAAAATCATCACTATGAAAAAGGCAAACAAGCATTTCAAATGTCTGGCAAGAGGGTGTGTTCTCATCCTCAGTACAAATTGCTCCGTTCTGCCAAGGAGCAGGACCTCTGTTGTCTCATTTGGAAGAGATTTAGTAATCTCTCTGCTGCCAGCTTTTAAGCTACACAGAATGGATGGTGAACTCCTAAGGTTTGTTATAGCAGTCACCACTCACATTCATTTAAACATCTACAGTTTACGGGATTTTAATGTGCTGCTGTTGATTCAGAACAAGACAAAAAGTGGTATGTTCTCAATCATAACCAAGCAGCAGATTTTCTGCAGAAAGCATTTTTGTGAACAAGAGCAGTATGTGACATTTCAAAAGCTGTAAGAGACTGGTCCATCTGTGTGATGATACAAAATGATCACCATATGGATTCAAGACAAAAATGTGTTCTCAGTCACTAGTCTAACATTATACAACAAAAACAACACAATCATATACATGCCTACTCAGAAGTAAATAGGACTTACTTACAGGTAAGGGTGTACAGGAGTGCTCTGCCTACAAGGGTCTACGTTACACGTTTGGAAGCATCACAGTTATGTGAGAAGAAATTCATTTTGCGTATGTATATTACTACCATCTTTTCTATCTCAGAAGAATATAAAAATTCCCAGGAGAGTAAGAAACACCCAGCGTAAGCCAATGTCGACTGCCAATACACACGTACTGTAAGTTGTATACAATCTATTTCCTAGTGCTGAAATGCTCCATTTCTGTGATATGTATCCGAATACCACCATACTCATTCCAAACACATGCAGGACTGAGCATGTGTTTCTTTCCACTCAATCACCAGCCAATCTGCTGGGCAAGAATGAAGTGGGATGGAAACATGATTGGCTGCTACCATATGACCCAGGTCTTAAGGCGCATACTGTGACAGCTTATAGGCTTTTATCATACAAAAGTGGCATCCATGCCACTAGTAGTATGTGCACTAATTTTTTTATCACTTGTTATGAAGTTTTTTTCTGAATTTTGGCTTCAGATAAACCCATTTAACCAAATCAATACAATCTCTGACACATTTAAAAGCCACAAAATATTAATCAAAATCACTATTTTGGCTGTTGCTGTTTCAATCTGGTAACAACGTTGCATTTCATTAACATTTTCTTTCCCCACAAATCTATCTAAAATTATTTCCTGGCCCCCTTTAAGGGTGTATAACCTCTTTTAAGTGAAGCCCCTTTTTACAGGATTCTCTTTCCTGTAGGGTAAGGTGTGCCTCCAATACACATTCTTAGGGAGCCTCTCTCCCCCCACTCATAGCTGGCATTCAGGTGGTGGCAGTACTCAATTGTGAGCCATTTTGCAGCCTTGATGATGGTGTCATTTTTTTTTTTGGTTTGAAAATGAGTCTATTTCCTAGCAACACATGTCTGTAAACATGTTCAGCTGAATGCATTCACAGAACCCTCTCAAGACACTTGTGCTCAATGTGCAAAGGTCCAACGGGGTACTATGTGCTCAGAAATGCTGGGGGTTGGGCTTACATGCATCCCCATGTACCCCTACGCAATTTAGCCCTACACACAAACTTGGGCATGTCTACACAAAGGGTTTGCCCCAGGGTGGCTTCGCAGAAGTGGCACGTCAGCTACATGATGCAGCCACCAGTGTGAAGCCATCCAGGGGCAAACCCTGGAAACTCTGCTGAAAATATTGGGCACTTACCCTGACTTTTCTTGGCAGGGGAGACTTCCCTGATTGGTCACCATGGGCTGAACAGGGAAGGGGGCAGCCCCTCACCTCTGTAAAAATAATAATGAAAAAATGGGGAGGAGTATCTGCGCAGATACAGATAATAAAAATAGAGGGGGGGGACGGGAAGCCAGAGGGAGGAGAGGTGGTTCGCCTGGCGTTCCTCTCCTTGAGTCCTCCTCAGGCTGCTTCGTCCCTTTCCCCTCCCTGATTTTTTTAAAAAATATAATCTGTATCTGCGCAGCTGGACAGATACATGTAATAATTTTTTTAGAAGGGGGAGTAGTGCCCCCTTCTCCCCCCCCCCCGTTGTTTTTTTTTTTTTTTTTTGTATTTGTATAGAGCAGGAAAAGTTCACACTTGTGTTCCTTTCCATGCAGATGCCAGGAAGGAATGCAAGTGCAGAAGCCAGGTGCCTTGCGGTGCCAAAGCACCTCCATCAAGACTGGGGCCTGGTGAACTCCTTCATGGGGCTATGGCCAAACTTGATTGTCTAGGTTCTAAACTCTAGGAAGAAAGTTATTCTTCAGACAAAACATGATGCCACACAACAGCTTTTAGGAGACTTCTGGTGCCCCTAAAAGTCTCTTCTTCATGCCAAAAATGTTCATTTGGTTTGGTCCTAGGTTATAATAAAATTGAAGAAAATCAAAACAAAACTCTGTGAGTAGATGCTGTAAACAACCATTTAAGTTTGGTTTAAGTTTCTTTTTTTCTTTTTCTTTTTAAAAAGAAAGAATTCCTAGAATTTCAGATTTACTTTACTTTCTCTATGTACATTTTATTTTGAATACCAAAATCCATCTCTTGGCTTACAAACATAATGTATATGACTCTCAACACAGTCTAGTTCATAGCTGAAACAACAATATACAGATATGGATGCTAAAAAGAAGCCACAATAGGAATAATAGAAGTGGTAAAATAGATTTTTTTTGAAGGATAATAACAACGCTGTGCAAACCATCCTAAAGAGGAGTCCCAAATAAATATGCACAGTTGGTTTATTTACATGTATGTTACCAATGCGTGTAGACCAATAACAAAGAAGTGACACCAAAGACAAGCAATTTTACCAGTTTCAACCTCAGTTAATTTGTTCTGCAAATTTTGACTTCAACTAAGAAAGAAGAAGAATCTAAAAGATCCCAATTTATGAAAGCTACAGAAAAATCTATCCCTAACTAGGTTTACATTTGCTTAACCTTTCACTTGGCAACAGTCTCATTCGTCTACATTTGAAACAATAAAAGGCCTATAATCAATTATTACCATGGCCCATACAAGTCCATGGTTCTGTCTCTTACCTGTAATCTGACTCTGTCCTTGTGGATTAAAAGGGCTTGGTGCAGAGTTCAGAGGGGGCCGTGGGCTCTGAGTCGGGACCCCTACTCTCATACTGGGATGAGGAATGCGCCCTAAATCACTGAGACGCTCAGAGAACAAACTAGGTTTAGAGTCATCAAGCTTCTGTCTGTGCCCTGGAAACAGCAAATCATAAAATAAAAGTGTTGTTAGCATGACTGAACAATGTATTATTAAATAGCTTTTTTTTACCATTGCAAGGGCTAAATAAGTTTTAGATTTAACCTGGGACTGGTGCAGGCAGTGAAGTACGGCCCCAGCTTCATCTGTTACAATATTCCTATATGGAGGGTACTTATGTCCTTATCCTTACATATGAATAAATCGCTGGACAGTCTTTACAGCAATTTACCTGAGTGCAAGATCATTACAAGTGAATGTTGTAACCCGTATAGCATCCCTTGGAATCTACCATCATAAATTATAATGACTATGTGGTAAATGTGTAAATTTTTCAGGAAGCCTGAGCACAGTGGGAACATCGGAAAACAGGGAGAATTATTCCACAGCAATCCCGTTTATTAGAAAATAAAACTAGGCAGCTAAAATTTATAAAACAAAACCTCCCAAACTCTTTACTTAGGTCTTTACTCTGTAAACCTGCAAAAGGAAAGGAAAGGGGGAGGGGAAATAGCCATGTCACTTCAATCCAGACTCCTTGAACGAGGAGGAAGAGGAGGAGGGCATATTGTCAAGGGAAAGAATGACAAAGCTACCCTTTGATGTAGCTGTTGGCCTCCATAGGTTTCCTCAGCTATCCCATTTCAACCTTCTGTTTGCAAGTTTTCTTGCCTGGTTCAAACAATTTTACAGTGCACTCCTAAATTTAATTGGACTTATTCCCGGGTAACTGTAAGGGATCACAGCCTAAATCCTTTTGTCTCATATATATATATATATATATATATATATATATATATATATATATCCCTTTTAGAATTTGTACAGTTTTATCATGTGTCTGGCATAATATAGCATCGAGGAGGGTATTCATCAAATGCAGTTGATAATGCTCTTTTCTGTTCTTCCTTGAATGTGTTTAAATATGTCCCTGGATGCTGTTAGACTGTTAGGGTTTCATTTTGGATTTCCTTTTCTTTTTTCGAGGGGACGGAGTGGGGTAATGACCACTATAGTAATATAGGGTATTAGAATAGTAACAAGACAGACTTTCAACAAAAAATTACCGCGTATCTTCACCTCCAGCAGGAGTGGTCCTACCCTATTCAACATGAGCATTCTATTTCCTCCTCACCCGCCCGCCCCATATTTAACATTTTCCTTTCCCAAATGAAACTCAATGTTTTGTGGCTACTGAATGTTGAGTGTCAGTCCTAGTTGGGCTGGGCAGGAGGTGTTAGATGTGTGTGCTCCCTTAGAGGGTTTTTTAAAAAATGTATTTTTGTACTTCTACAAACCTCAGGGTTCCCTCCCTCTTATTTTTCATTGGCCCTATTTTGGCTGCATTTCCGTTGACACTAACCACTGGAGTTCACTATTAGAGAGAGTGATAGGCAGCATGTTCTCAGACACATGAATTTGACCTGTATAACTATCAAATGCTTCCTTCCAAGGCATCTGCGTAAACAAGTAAAAGAAACATAAATTTTAAATAGCATCTTAGATTATTCTTTCACGAGAACCTGAAGCTTACTAAAGAATAGAACTGTAACCCTAGCCTTAATGACATTTGGCTTTACTTGTAAGTGCTCCCTCTCTACCCATACATATGTACACAGAACGACGTGTTAATAAAGCTAGGTGTTGGATGTCATTTATGAACACGGGCCTATGTGCACACAATACAATACATGCAGCCATTATTTGCTAGATCTCTACCTCATAAGAATTATTATTATTATTATTATTATTTATTTATATAGCACCATCAGTGAGCCCTGCTGGAGCAGGCCTCAGGAAAACTACATTTCCTGAGGGCTGCAAACAGGCTTGAATATTGCTATTCAGCTCATCAAGTGCCAGAGAAGAAGGAAGACTGGTTGACAGAAAATCTAAACAAGAGAATTATTTCGGGGTGTGTGTGTAGTTGAAATGACCACCATACATTTGAGGCGAGCATTTTTATTTCCCAAGAATCACACTTCCAAATACACACCCTGCATCTTTTTTCTATACTAAACAACCTCAAATACTAGAGGTACAAGTGATTTTTATGGCATGGGGTGCCTTTCACCAGGGTAAGCTGGTAAGCCAACAACATCTCTACCTGAATGGCGATAGCCTGGCCTTACTGATTCATGCCCTGAAAACACATTGCTCAGATGACTACAATGCATTGTGTGTGGGGCTGTCTTTGAAGACGGTCCAGAAATTTCAGTTAGTACAAAATATGGTGCCACCAGTAGTGACTGAAATTGGGCATTACAATCATGTTACACCAGTATTGCATCATCTTCACTGGTACAGGTTCGTTTTCAGGTTCCAATCAAAGTCCTGGTTTTAACCTATGAAGTCCTTCATGGTTTAAGGCAACAATATCTGAAGGACCATCTTTTCCCATATGCTCTGAGATCAAAATCCAACACTGTGCTCTGAATGCCCTCCCTCAAATACTGAAATTCAACAAAAGGCTACTTGTGAAGTGGGCTTTTTCTGTGGTGGCCCTCCAATGGTGGAATGCTGTTCTCAGTGAGGGCTGCCTGGTACAGATCTTTTCATTCTCTTAGGGCTTTTTATGTGTAATACACTGAGTGCCCAATTGTATCTTAAAGTTGTGTTTAGACTGTTTTTTACTTCTATGGTAAAAAAAAGTCTCTTCCGGCAGGCCTACCCAGATGAATTTTAAACCTAAGAATTTTAAGATGCTGTGATTATTATTTTAATATTGTATTGGTTTTATATGCTCTTTTAATTAATTTTATGTATTATATTGTGTTTGGTGTTGTTCCCCACCTCAATCCAGGAGGATGTCCTAGAAATTAAATATAGTAAGAAGAAACTAGAATCATGAAGATACAGCAGGATGAGTTTCAACTGATTTTAATGATACTATGACAGCAGTTCCATTAATATGTAAAATCTCAACTCACCGCATCTCCATAAACACCTAAGATAGATCTGTTATTTCCCTTCTGCTTCTCTATATTGACTTTCAGTTGCAGCAGCACTATCTTCAGCATAAAGCTGTACACAAAAACTGCTTACCATTGACATTAAATCCATGCCCAAAATGAATTTAATGTTCAAAATGAATTTAATTTTCCCTTGCTCTCAAATCCTACGGTGTCTTTATATATAGTATTTGTCTTCCTTCAGATCCTTTCTTCCTTGCACAACAGCACAAATCTGCAGCAAAACTAGGCTGAAAATTTGAAATTGTGCATTTATCTACGAGAATCAAAATAGGTTTTAAAAAGATGGCCTGTGACGGTGGAAAGCAAGGTAGTTGAAAACCACACCAACAAAGCCTGGGGACAGCTTTTGTTTTTGGCAAGGGATGGTGCACTGCTGTGTAATGCACACACTACACACATGGTTCAAATCTAATTTGGCAACAGTTAAAGGAACAGACAGAAAGATGCAATGGCAGAGCAAACATGTTGAAGGAGCTCCCACCATCCAGATAAGCAAAGCCCAAATGGTGCCCCCAAACATTTTTATTTACCTTACTTCATCAGGAGGAAGGAACCTCAGGCCCAGGGGCCATATCCAGCCCTCCAGTTCCCCAGATGTAGGGTGATCATGTGAAAAAGAGGATAGGTCTTCTGTATCTTTAACAATTGTATAGAAAAGGGAATTTCAGCAGGCATCACTTGTATGCATGCAGCACCTGGTGAAATTCCCTCTTTATCACAACAGTGAAAGCTGAAGGAGCCCTGCTCTCTTTTGTATCTGATCAAAAGGGCAGGGATCCTGCAGCTTTAACTGTCATGATGGAAAGGGAATTTCACCAGGTTCCCTATATATACGAACGACACTTGCTGAAATTCCCTTTTCCATACAACTCTTAAAGATACAGGAGCCCTGTCCTCCTTTTCATATGGTCATCCTACCCATCCTACCCTTAAGTTTTGCCCAGCTCCCACAACTGCTGCCAGACCTGAACGGATCAATCCTAGGGCCAACTGCTTCTGTTGCTGACTCCATACACCACTGGGAGAATGAGGGAAGCAGCTCTGGGCCCATCAATGACACCACTGGCAACTGGTACCTTGGTCAGCACGTAGGTGGATAGGTACCATATCGTGCACCTCAGCTTCCTCCTTTGCCCTCAGAAGCAGCACTCTGCTTCTTTCTTCTAGATCAGGATAAATGGGAGGGGGGAAGAGACAAATTATGGAAGGAAGAGTAAGACAATGGGGCCTTTGCCCCCCGCCATTGTACATGAAAATTTCAGCAAGCAGAGCAATGGCAACAGTGGCCACTGGAGCCAACTAGCAGTGGGGACCTGGGTTTGCAGGTGGCAGAAGGTGGTTTCTGAGCCTTTGGGTCCTGAACACTAGTGCTCTATATCAGCCACTTGACAGTCTTGGTCCTTACTTACTGACAAGGAAGGCAATAGCTCTTTTCCACTGGTATTTAGAAACATGCTGTTTCTGATCCTGGAGGTAGTATATAGCCATTCTGGCTAGTAACCATCTATAGCCTTATTCTCCATTAATTTGACTTATCCCCTTTTATTGCTGTCCAAGTTTGTGTGTGTGTGATGTTCCGCTGCCTTAATATGCATTAAAAGTTAATATATGCAAAGTTAATGGTTTATATTATGCATAAAGTTCCAGGAAGTAAGTAGGCCTCAATGTACTTATGATTTGTATCCACAGGTTGGATACAAGGGCTGGCTAAGGGGGGTTGAATGCCTGAGTGCTGATTGGATGGTGGAGGGGGAGTGCTTGGATTGACTGTATGAGAGTGGGAGGAGCTGGAGAAATGTTGCTATATAAAGTCTGGGCTGACAGTGTGGGGGTCAGGATTCTGTGAAGTAAAGAGTAGAAGTGGAGTAGAGAGAGTGAAGGAGTGATTAAGGAATATGTATATCATAGAATCATAGAATCGTAGATTAGCAGAGTTGGAAGGGGCCTACAAGGCCACTGAGTCCAACCCCCTGCTCAATGCAGGAATCCACCCTAAAGCATCCCTGACAGATGGTTGTCCAGCTGCCTCTTGAAGGCCTCTAGTGTAGGAGAGCCCACAACCTCCCTAGGTAACTGATTCCATTGTCGTACTGCTCTAACAGTCAGGACGTTTTTCCTGATGTCCAGCTGGAATCTGGCTTCCTTTAACTTGAGCCCGTTATTCTGTGTCCTGCACTCTGGGAGGATCGAGAAGAGATCCTGGCCCTCCTCTGTCTGACAACCTTTTAAGTATTTGAAGAGTGCTCTCATGTCTCCCCTCAATCTTCTCTTCTCCAGGCTAAACAGGCCCAGTTCTTTCAGTCTCTCTTCATAGGGCTTTGTTTCCAGACCCCTGATCATCCTGGTTGCCCTCCTCTGAACATGCTCCAGCTTGTCTGCGTCCTTCTTGAATTGTGGAGCCCAGAACTGGACGCAATACTCTAGATGAGGCCTAACCAGGGCCGAATAGAGAGGAACCAGTACCTCACATGATTTGGAAGCTATACTTCTATTAATGCAGCCCAAAATAGCACTGTGAGAAGACAATGATATATGAGAGAAGTGGATGATTTTATGAGACGAAAGATAGTTGAGTATATAGGCATTAGTATTCTATAGTGGAACCTTTTAAGAAAGAATTGACAGAAACCAATGCGCTTAGATACTTGTAGCCATATGCATTTCAAACCAAAAAGCTTGTTCACACACTTACTTATGTTAATAAACTCTAATTACTTTAACACAACTGGTGTGGTCTGTGGAGGAAAGACGGAGGAGAGAACAGTTAATGGTGGCAGCGGAAGGGGAAACTGAGGGCCAGGTTGCTGGGCTGTGGAGCTTGAAGAATAAAGGCGAGACAGGAGCAGCAGCAGTAGGCCAAGACCCTCACACACACGTCATCAGCACAGGAGGGATTGAAGTGGTCCTGGGTGCAAGTGGTGTGGACAGTCTTGTCGTGTAGCTTATGCGTGTCTGAGGCGAAGCCAATATGACGCAGGTGGGTAGGACATCACAGTGTCCCATTATCACATCTTGGGGTAGCAAATTCCATAGTTTAATTATATATTGTGTGATGTAGTACTTCGTTTTATCTGTCCTGAATCTTCTACCATTTAGTACCATTGAATGACCCCAGGTTCTAGTATTATGAGAGAAAAACTTCCCCCTGTCCGCTTTCTCCACCCCATGCTTTATTATATATACCTCTAATATGCCCCCTTCCCTTACTTGTCCCTTTCTAAGCTAAAGAGACACACTTGCCATTTTCTGCATCTTTTCTAGCTCTAATCTCCTTTTTGAAGTATGGTGACCAGAGTATTCCAGAGTATACACACAGTATTGCAACTGTGATCACACCAGAGATCAGTATAAGGGCATTCTGCTCTATGTAAATAGGTAGGAATAGGCTTGTAGTCAACAGAAAGTCTCCAGTGGGAGGAAGGCCTTCTGCCACTTTTCTTTCCTGCCTTTCCAAGCTGCGGAGTTTGTGTGCAGGTGTATAACTGGGGAAGCTCAACTGCTCTCAGTAGGAGGGGTGGTGGTAGACTTTGGGCAAAAAAATTGGCCAATTTTAATTCAGAATAAGCTGCATCCAAGCCTTTTCTTTTCTTTTTTTGGCGAACTCAGAAAAATGTCGGGCTTTCCCCAAAAGTTCTCCAAACCTCAGGAAGACCTAGCTCAAGGGAGTCCTCCACCTCCCATCAGCCAGTTGGCCTCCACTTTCCCCTTCCCCACCACATTTTTGACGATTTGTGAAAGCTGAGGTTCGCCTTAAACTCCTTTCTGCAGCGAAGGCTTCTGAGCATGCTCAGTGCGTCCACTGCCAACAAGCACCCTGGGAACAATAGACTTTGTTATTCCTCCTGGTCAATGAGTCAGGAGGAATCCAAAAAACTGCAGCTCCCATGGGAACTTAGGGAGAGCCCCCTCTTTTGCAAGGCTGCTTTGTTGCTGTTTCCCCTCTTCCTTCATAATTTGGGAAAACTGAGAAAACATGGTTGAATTGGGGCAGAGGAAGGGGAAAGTAGGCAGGTGAGGGAGCTGGAGCTGACCATTATAAGCCAAGCTAATATTTAGAGGTGTTTGGATTTGGTTTGTAAATGGCATGAGAATTTCCAAACTGGAAATTTGTGAACACCACACACACAATTTCTGAAATTCATTACAATAATTAGTCCTCAACAGATCGAGATGAAGTGAAAAAAGGTGCAAAACTAAAGCACTCCAAGTACCTTGGGCACCAACTCCTGGACGGTGAGGGAAAAGGCTTCATGGAAGGAGCCTGCAAAGCTTTCCCCAAAAATGACCCTCTTTGTGTGTGTGTGTGTGTCTCAAAACCCAACTACTGCTAAGAGAAGGAAAAGCTGAAAGAAATAAAAGTAAAATAAAAAGTGTGCAAATGTCAGCTGAAGAAAGAGCTCTGATACTCTGTTTTGTTATCCTCTTACACACACACACACACACACACACACACTGGAGATAAAATTAGTTGCAAGGAAATCCCAATGGAACAGGACTTCGGCTGCAAACATATAAACACTTAGCTCAGAACAACTCCCATTGAACTTAGTGGAATTTACCTCAGAGTAAACGCACATAGGATTATGCTATAAGTCAAAGGGACTTTGGCTGCAATTCTATGTATACTTCACAGAAAATAAGCCAAAATGAACATAGTGGTACTTATATCTGAGTAAATATGGACAGAACCACCCTGTATGTTGTGACTAATATTTGCTAGCTTGTGCTCTGTGTCTGAAGCAAGTCTATAGAGAATTAGACCTAAGGTATTTGCAATAAGTTTGTTGTGATGCCTGTGACTGATGTTACTTCCGCTGCATTGGGGCCAGGCAATTCATCTTTCTGTTCTAAATTCCAGGCGATATATCATATCAGTAGGATTCAGCTCCAAAGCAACCATCAAACTTAACTCTGAAGGGAAAAATAAGAGTGTCATAAATCAACTGCAATCAACAAAGAGTAAGCTAGCATTTCCCTAACAGGCTTCCATAAATAAGCCAGAAAGGGAGCTACTGTTTACGAAACCCATATTAATATAAATGTTTATTTGTGACAAACTGATGCTCTCCTTGTCAGCTTTCCTACACAACCCGCTGGCTGAGCCATACAATTCAAGGTTGTTTTTATTTTAAAGGCAACAAAACATAGCCAAACAATTTTTATCCCAGAAAACGGAAATCTTGGAGCCCTTCCAGTCTGTTGGGTAGACATAATTATGAGAAGAAATATATAATCTACCCAAGAGACATAATTACATAATTAAGCCTTAGGCTCTATGTAAGAAAAGTTCTTATAATTCTCCAAACAAGGTGCTGCACAGTGTTCATAACTTTTAGTCACTTACTGAAATAAGGGGAAACAGGCTTGGGTGTGTGTGTGTGTGTGTGTGTGTGTGTGTGTGTTTTAAGTAGCTCAAGGCTACTTGTGCTATAGAGGGGATCATTCTAGTAGGAAAGGTTAGGGCACACCAGCAACCCTTTTCATCAACCGCTTGCAGAAAAAAATTGGAGAAACTGCCCCTGGTTTCAGGAGCCCCAATTATTGCCCACCCTTCACTTTTCAATTCATGCCAAAAGTTGTCCGGTGAGAGTTTTCAACTCAGCTCTCACTCCCAACATTCAAAGTTCATCTCTGCACTTTCCTATTCCAGTAGGACTGCATTTAAGTACAACTGCTTGCATGAGCAGACATCCTAATAGCTGCACCTTAAAAGCTTTGTCAATGGTCCTGGTTGGACAGGACCATTAGATTGTAAGCCTATGCGGCAGGGTCTTGCTATTTACTGTGTAATCTGTACAGCACCATGTACATTGATGGTGCTATATAAATAAATAATAATAATAATAAATTTGCCAACAAGAAAGCGAACACAGAAACAGGTAGCAGTGCCGGGACTGAGTGTACCCTCTCTTCTTTACCACACATGCAAGATATTGTCTGGTCTAGATGATATCATTCTGATCTACACACAGAGACTGGGTTCAGACGACACAATAGTCAATGGTTGATTAAATAGTCCATGGTAGACTAAATAGTCCAATGTTGACTATGGTGTTGTTTGTCAGGAGGAAACCACGCCACGGCTGGTTATTTCTCCAGAATAAACAGTGCCAATTATCAATGGTGTGCAGAGTTGATTATCTGCACAACTGCTGATTATTGTGTCATGTGGTGGGCTCAGTTGACTATTTCCCCTGCCTAGAGCAGCGAGGCAAGCGCAGCAGAAAGCCCTGCTGCTCTTGCCCAGCAGGGCTCTATACCCGGGGGGAAATAATCCTGTTCGAGAAGCGCTTGGGGAGACGCCAATTGTGCTGTCCCTTGGTGAGGTGCTGCGATCTGCAGCTCCCCACATGCTTCCCGGGACAGGCACATGCCGTCCCTGGGTGGGGCTCCGCCAATCACAGAGCCCCACATGTTCCCAAGGACATGCACATCGCTTTCCCCCCCGACCACACCGCAGAGGGAAAGTGCTGGCGACTTGAGAACAGCAGGAGCTCCAAACGTCCCCTGCCGCCAGCCGCCGCCACTTTGCAGCGAAGCCGAAGGACGGGGGGGCGATGTCAGGAGAGGGTCTCCTGACATCGTCTCTCTACACCAGCGACAGAGCAACAACGGGGAATGAGGCTTTGTGGAGGGATACCATCCCCTGTCCAGGTTAGTATCCACCCTGCAATGTCTCCTTCTGCATTTGTTGCGAAGCCAGAGCAGAGAGAGCTAGGTTATCCCTGTCCAGATAGGGGCGTAGCTGGGCCACCAACCGAAGTTGGTAGAAAGCACTCCGTACCACCGAGGCCACCTGAGCCTCAAGTGACAAAGATGGTTCTAGGAGAACCCCCAAGCTACGAACCTGCTCCTTCAGGGGAAGTGCAACCCCATCCAGAACTGGTTGAACACCCCCCATCCGATCAGATGAACCACCCACCAGCAGCATCTCAGTCTTGTCTGGATTGAGCTTCAGTTTATTAGCCCTCATCCAGTCCATTGTCGCAGCCAACCCCTGCGGAACCCCATACTGGAGAGTCCACGGGGCCGAGCAATGTCCCCCAAGCACCACCTTCTGGAGCCGTCCTGCTAAGTAGGAGCGGAACCACTGCAATGCAGTGCCCCCCACTCCCAACTCAGCCAGACGTTCCAGAAGGATACCATGGTCGATGGTATCGAAAGTCGCTGAGAGATACATAGTGCACAGAGAAGGACGCTGTCAGAAATCCTTCCGACCGCACCCTTCTCTGTGTGTTCCATATCCACAAAGGGGGAAAGCAGAGGACACTTGGCAGTGGCTCTCCTAAATCTTCTTCCCCCCCCCCCCCACCTGCCCTCCCCACTGAATGGCAGCACCAGTTCCCGCCTTCCATATCAGGATGTTGCGGAGAAAGACGCAGGAGAGCCGCCCGCCCCTTCAGCACAAAGAACTAGCGGCTCTCCTGCGACTTTCTCTGTGGCGTTCCAATATGGAAACAGGAACCAGCGCCGCCATTCAGTGAGTGGAGGGGTGTGTGAGAGCAATGGTCAACCTTGTGTTCATAGTCCACTCCACGGGTGACTATTAGCATGTTGCGTTTGCGGTACTCCAATGCAACATGCTAATAGTCATCCGTGGAGTGGACTATGAACACAGGGTTGACTACTGTGTTGTCCGAACACAGCCAGTATCTCCTTGGCCCTGCTATATATGCTTCAACATGCCCTATCCTTCAGTCTGGTTAGAACTATGATTTTATTCCAGAAACAAAGTGCTCTGACAATGCCACTTTCCTTTGTGACATTCATTTTGATAGGTATTAGAGGTGGATGCTGCAAACAGAAGTCTTAATCATTTGCATCTATAGTACTAGCTGGCATGGGTGTGCACAGTTCGTGATTTTATTTCCATGCTATAATCCATGTCCAGTTTACCAGGCCTGAAATCTAAATGACCTAACAATTTAGTCTGAATCCTCTGTTTCTGAACTAAAAGGAGGAAAGAAACTGGAGGAAAGAACAGAGAGGAAAAGAAAATGAAGAATCTCTTTTGCAAGCTTACTGGAGACATTTCGCCAGTTACATGCTTATAGCCTCCTTGACTGATCTGTTTTCTAACTGTAACTTCTCATCGTCATACTTTCTCTCCCTGATATTATGCTTTGCTTTCTTTGTTACACCCATCAGAAACCGACATCCTCAGGCAGCTGCTACCCAGCTGGACTCTCCAGTGCTGATGGAATGAACCAATGTGAGTGTTCCCACCACCCAGGTTTAGTTTACTTAGTGGTGGACAAAGGTCAGCCACCCACCATTTAAATCTCCCTGCAATGCTGTTGAGTGCTACTATGTCAGGGCATGGTGGTAAATTCAAAATGGTAGGAATCGTGTAGGTTGCAGCACTTTTGTCTGTTGCTACCATGGGTAATGCTGTTTGTGGGAGGGGGTGTTTATATCAGGGAATTCTGCTGATCGTGGGCAGCCCACTTTGCCATGGGCACCCTCAAACCTAGAGCTGGTCCTGTGTGCAACATACAACATTACAAACATTGTTTGTAACTTCTGTTTTTAGCAGCAGAGGTTGTCAATGAAATGGGGTAAGGGAAGAAGATTGCAGGTTCACAGTGCACTTATTACTCACTTAATAGGAAAATGTGAGTACACCATCAGTTATTACACTATAACCTACTTTGGGTCTATGTTTTTAGAGAAAAGGAGATAAATGTATTTTAAATATATTAAACATTTAGAATATAAAAGAAAGGAGGATCAGCCCCACCTCAAAGCCAGAAGAAATTAAAGGCATTATTTCTTCCCGCTTTGATAGGCCTGCTTACTAAAACATCATCATCATCACACTTTATTCTCATCAGAATGACAGAGTGCACTCTCTCTCTCACAGAGCCACTTGCTATTTTCATTTCTCTTTTTTCTCTTTAATGAATGCATCACTGTGAACATGCCAACAAACTAGATCAACACGCCCGGTTAAAAGGCTGAAAAACATAATTCATACTAAAAAAGAAGAAGAAGAAGAAGAAGACGTCTGTCCCTGCACTGCCATGTTTCCAGTGTAATGCCTTTAACAGGCAAGTATCTTGGCAACTCCCTTTCTCTCCACCCCAGGCAACTCAATCTTTAGGCAAAGAAGGGAGGTGAGTTACAGAATAATTTCAAAGTCACACAAGCTCTTCATTCTGACTTCATCAGTTAATCATGCCATCAACCTAAAGAATGAGAAACATTTTTAATAATAAAAAAGTAGTAATGGCTCAATAAAGACCACGTCAGGTTTTTTTAAGCCTAGTCTTGCTACACTGTGTTGCAATAAAGATCAGAAGAAGGAGGTGAGGAGTAGGAAGATAAGCAAGTGAGGGGAAATCTCTTGCTTGAACTGGAAAACCTCCAATTCCTGGCAGAATGAGACGGCGTTCTTAACGCTTGCGAAACCTGATAACATTGAAGGAATGAGAGAGAGAGAAATGTAAACATAACCATTATAACAGATTTAAGGTGCTTATTTTTAATCTAGTCTAAGAACCTCCAATTGTATACTGCTTTGCAATCCTTTTGCTTGCCAAACATCAATAAGATGCATTTTAATTGCCTTCCCAAACTGGAGTGGTTAAACTGGAGTTCAGGAGTAGAGGAAACAACAGTTAAGCAATAAGGAATGGACTCATATGTGTGTACGTATAGCAGGCAGCTTTCTTGATCTAAAAGACCACTGTATTTCTACTCATGAAGCACATTTTAAGCAGATTATTTAAATTCTTTTACACAAGGGATGGTGCTAAAAATGACTTATCACTAATTAAAATTCTGATGACTAAAAAAAGCTAAGGAAATTAAAAAACGTACCCTTTCTATCTATGTTTGTGTGGATGAACATGAGATAGACTTGAAAAGTTAGCAATGGTCTTTTTCATAAAGATAAATCTGAAGGTCCTCTTAGGAGTCAGGAGCTCTACACCAGAACAACAGTTTATCCACATAATCACCTAGGTTAATTTACTATCGGCCTTATAGGCAGATAATTGCAGTATCCACCTGAATGTCATAAATGGAGTCTACTATGTTAATCCTTGTATTCTTATTGTTTGTAAATACCAAATAAGGGAGAGAGACATGCCCTGAGAAACCTTCTCTTTCATTCCAAGAAGGAGTTAGGTTACTCACACTCAGACCTGCAAAGCCAATGCATCCTATTTACATTCCACCTCAGAGATATGAATGCCAAGTAATGTGAGTAGTATCAAGTTATTGTTATATAAAATGCATGTAAAATCAGACTAACAGCATATGGGTTCAGAGGCTCTTACTCCTGAGAAAGTATGGATGGGATTGCAGCCTAAACATAGTTGGCAGAAGGCAGTGACGGCATTAAAAGAAAAGGGGGGGGGCATCAAACGAAATATTTTTTTAGGATTGACTCCATAAGCCAGACAGTTTATTATTTGTTCTCAGGTATAGGGCTGGCGGAAACCAATTAACTTGAGCTTTAAGATTCAACTTCTAGCAAGCTAGAAGAATAAAACACTTTTTAGCTGTTGACCTATTAGGGTTTTTGTTTGTTTGTTTTACAAAAAAATATATTTAAAATCTTCTTCTTTTAAAAAAGGTAAAAACCAGGCATAGTTTTTAAAAAGTTTACGGATTCTTGGCAGCTCCACAGGGTTAGGTTTGTGGCATCTAATCTGTAATGACAGGTTGATGGATGTCTCTCTTTCTTCCTTTTGAAAGGTATAAAGAATTGGTGGTTTCCCCAGTAAAAATTATGCTTAACACACTTCTTGCTTTTACACTTCCCTAAGTCTGGTTAAAGGGCTAGAATACGATGAAAGCATTTTGCTCCTGGTAATATATGGGCTTAATAAGGTAGCAAGTATGACACTGATTCCGCTCAGCAGTTTTATTAGATAAAATTCACCTTTGTAGAGAAAACAACTTGTGCCTATGAATGCAGGGGCTTTTGCCCTGTTATTAGGCCTTTGATCCTGCACCCTTAAACAACTCCCCAAATAAAGCCAATTGTTAATTCTTATCTCCCCCACCCCACTTTTTCTCATTCTAGCCTAAGTCAGTGGCTCAAATGACTTCTTGCGCTATACCTTCAAGTTAAAAAGGTATTTCTAAGACTCTGTTCAGATTAAACCTTGATTGATTTTATTTTGCATGTATTTCCTTAACAAAGTTACTGTAATGCAAAAATATGACTCCAAGCTGAGCAGAAGCAGAGAAGAGGAGCTGCTCCAGCTGGACTAGGAGCTACAAAAGGAAGCTAGCCCACAGAGAGCGAGTGATCAGAGCAAGCCAACAGGGAGAGCTAACAGGAGTTTGACAGGGGGAGTTCCGCAGGGGAGGTCAAGGTGGAGGTCCCCCTCCAAGCCCCAAGCCTCCAAAAAAACAGTTATGAAGGTAGAATGCCAGCAGGAGCATGGGGGCTTCTCAGTGTATTGCGCTGAGTGCCACATGTACCATTATCTGCCTGCTGGACAGAAATCATGGGTGTGTGCTCGGGGTAATGAGCTCCTGGCTCTCAGGGAACAGGTTCGTTCCCTTGGGGCCAAGGTTGCTGACCTGGAGAAGCTAAGAGAGGCAGAGAGGTTGTCAGATGAGACCTTCAGGGACCTAACAGCGACATCCCACTCCTTTGGTGACAGCTCCTCTGCAGTCACGGAGAATGAGGGTCTCGAGGAAGGAGGACATCACTCTGAGGAAGAGGGACATGATCCCTTAGAAGGGACCCATTCCTCAGGAGACGTGCAAATATCCTCTTGCACCGAGGATGTGCCTATGGGGGGAGGAGGCTTTTGGTAGTGGAAGATTCGATAATTAGACACATAGACAGCTGGGTTTGTGACGGGTGTATAGACCGCATGGTAAATTGCCTGCCTGGTGTGAAGTTGCGGATATCACACGCCATCTAGATAGCATGTTCAAGCCCAGGAGGCATTACATATACCGTTTTCAAAACATTTTCAAAGTGTTATATTCTGCTTGGTGTAGCCTGCCCTAAGATCTTGTCAGAAGAAGGCAATATAAGCAAGAAGTAAAAACCCCAATAAACTGTCCAAGCAGCCAAAAATACAACAGGAAGTCTGTACCCAGAAACGACCTGATAATATGTATATTTGTATGGGGTGGAGGTTTAGTAGGGTCACCATATGGAAAGGAGGACCTGTATCTTTAACAGTTGTAGAGAAAAGGGGATTTCAGCAGGTGTCATTGTGAAATGATTACGCCCTGGTGAAATTAAGCTCTATACGAAGAGGGCAGGGCTCCTGCAGCTTTAACTGTTGTGAGGAAGAGAGAATTTCACCAGGGGCTGCATGCATAACAATGACACCTGCTGAAATCCCCTTTTCTCTACAACTGTTAAAGATACAGGAGCCATGTCCTCCTTTCCATATGGTCACCATGGGTTTAGGGAATTTGGCTTGAGGTAAAAGAAATCATTAAGAGGCTTGTAGCAGCTACATTGTCTCTTGGGACCTTAAGAATGGTTACTAAGGATTCCTGTGAAAAGCACAAAGTCAGTTTTAGTAATTCCTTATGTACAAAATATCATTTTAATAAATTGTTTAATATTTCATCTTGTCTCTAGTGCTGGTGCCCATCTCGTGCCTAGGCCTCGTATTCCAGCTATCAACATTTAACTAGTGTTAAATCTGTTTGAACATACAAAACTGGGTTAAGTGAACTAGGATTAGCAACATCCCTGGACTGAGAACCTGCTCACAAATACAGATCCTTAAATTAAGTTTACAACCAAAATTATTCCCATATGTTTTTATTCAGACATCAACCTGATTTCAGAAAAATAAAAATAGATTCAATATTACATCTGAACTGTGACATGGGCCTTTGATTAGCTTTTCAAATAGTTTGAAAATTCCAAAACTTTAATTCAATAATAACTAACTAGACTGTTTCTGATTAGGCAACTAACGTTTTTGAGATGCTTGACTTATAAGAAAGTCTATCTTCTCTGTGACACAATATGTCCATCACCCATATCATAATAGTATTTATCATCCATTGTATAGCACACTGACGTTAGTCTTTAAAGATCTACTTTTCATTCTGGGAACACTTGTGTTGCCATCTTGAGATCCATCATAGAAGAATGGTGGGATATAAATGTACTGAATAAATTTAAAAAAATTGTGGTTGCCACCACCCCTCACTACTCAGTGGTAAACGGGGGAAAGCCACCCTTCCTATTTACTGAGATCTCTGAATTTTGAAAGAAGGAAGCAGACAGTGCATTTTATCTGACTTTTTGTTGGGAAAGAAAGGAGAGTCCCCCTTCCATCTCCTGGGCTCTTCATGAACCTGGGAAATAGCTTGAGAGAAACAAGGGGTGGTTCTCTTCCTTCCTGCTGGACTTTTGAAGAATGCTGAAGCTGCAAAGGCTGAATGGCAAGGGAGATAATCCATCCCCTTTCCTCACATAAAACCAGATAAAGCACCACTCTCTCACCCCTTCTCTGGATTCTTTGCAGTGCATGAGCAGAAGTACTTGCCAAAAGTGGTAGGGACAGGTTGTTACCTGTGGACATGTGCAGTAGATGGCGGGGGAGGGTTTCCTGCCAAAACCATTTCCCTCGGCTTTGGAAGTCTCCCAAAACGAGCTCCACACTGGTGTAGAGCCAGAGACCAGGAAGAAGAACTGAATTGTTCCAAATAAATAGTAGGGTAGTAGCAGTCAACATAGGCTGAGCTCCTCCAAGCTGGAGTCCAACAAGGCCTGAGAACACCAAAGGTGTTGACAGATGGAGAGCTCCTCCTGCTATCCATAAAAAGACTCTATGCTACTATTACAAGAGTTACAAATGGAAGACAACATCAACTGCACCACCTGTCAAATTATGTGAAGGAGGCAGGGCATTTGGAAAAATAGAAGCCTTATCTGTAAACACGCCTAGTCACTCTACTATGCTTCTAGGACACAAGAAAAGCTGAAAGTAACTTCCCTACAACAATTTTCCAGTCTGGAAATCCTGTATATTCCATGTTCATCCAGAACAGATTTGAAAAGTTTCTTGTCTTGATGGCCACTTAATTAATTTGAATGCTCCCATTAAACAATGGAATCTACCATGAATAGCTGAGAATCAATTCCAAATGGTAGGTGGACTGGAAAGACCATAACCATTGATCTGGTTGAGCTTTTATATTGTATTTTATAGTATGGTTTTATACTGTTGTTTTATACTTTGAATGTTTTTAATTTTTGTGAACCGCCCACAGAGCTCTGCTATTGGGCGGTATAGAAATGTAATAAATAAATAAATAAATAAGTAACAATAAATAGTATATAAAGCTCATATTTTCTACAAATAACTTTCTGGGTTCAATCTCTTGTATCTCCAATTAGATACAAGGAAGCAGGGTTGGGAAAGTCCTCTTACCGAAACCTCGAAAAAATTGCATCCACTCAGAGTAGACAATCACTGTATTTGGAAGTAACAATAAACTAAGGTTCACTGTTACAGGGACAAGTGCGCTGAGATTCAGGTTCCACTCAAAATGTTCATAATCATGCCAATGTGTTCTGCCTACCTGCAATAGCAAATACAGCTTTCAACAAGAAAATTACAGTACAGCATAAGGAGCCCAAAGCAACAAAACAATACGACAAATACTTTTTAATAAGTTCTTAAATAGTGATTCTGTGATAAAATAAATAAACAAGCGAATTGACTGCATTCAAGAGGGTGTAACAATGCTTCTAGTAAATGTTCCAGTCCTGTTGGCAAAGAATATTTGTATGTCATACTCAAATTCACCTTGTTTGGGTGGTGGGGGGAGGGGGAGAATACCATAGTACATGACTGCCATTGTTGAGGGAGACTGTGCAAGCTGCCACCACTCACACCTCTTGTGAATGGTTCACTAACATCAGTATGTCAACAGATGATGTTAATGAACCATTCACAAAATACAAAAAGGATCTTCAGTTCCATAGCAACTATGAAACATCTGTTCCTTGTGCTTTCAAACCAAGAGATTTTCCAGGCACTAAATTCAAATTGAAATCATGAAAGCCAACTGCATGATCCTATCTCACTCTCACTATAAAACCAAAATTATTCAACAGCAAAAAATAAAAAATACTGTGGAGAGCATAACCTGCTAAGAAATTATACAACGATATCAATTATATTATTGTAAACCAGCAAGGAAAGAATTCTGCACCTTGAACAGAGTATAATTTTATCTTTTCAGATCCCAGCTGCAAATGAGTCTCTTGAAGTAATCAAATGAAGCCAAGAAGATTTGCATGCCTGTTATTTAGCATTTTTATTGTTATACTGTTATGCTTTTATATACTGTATGAAGAAAAAAGAGAAGGCTGTGGTTTGGAAACAACAACAGTATAATAAGAGTGATAACACTCAAACCAGAAAAAACATCAAAACAACTATCATAGATGAATAATTCAAAAACTTTACAAATGTACAAAGAACAGGCACATCAACAATATTTCTAGGATGTTCACACTAACATTCACAACAAAGCCTGCAATATAAACTCCTAATATACATATAATGAACTATTCACATAAAGCGTCTATATATATATACAGTAGTCCAGTACAAATAGCTGTTTCGAAGATTCTTCCTCAGTATGACACAACTGGTTTACAAAAGGAGCCACGGCTACACAATTAGAAAGGAACCCACCAGGGTTTATCACCATATCATTCTTACATCCTCCAAGCCAACAGAAATGCTCTCAGAACTTGAGAGCATTTCTGTTGATGCTTTTATATACTGCCATGGTGATGACGATGTGATACAAAAATCTGTAAAGTAAATAAATCACAAAATAGGCCTACTCCAGAGTAAATGATGTCAGAACTGCAGTTTTAGGAGGAGGATAGCTGATCACATGCTGCTTGTTGTTGTACTGAATATTAGTGGATTTACACCATTGTACTTGACAGCAGAGCTTGGCCGACCATTGACTGAGCCATCTCAATACCTCATATGATGTAAGAATATAATTCATACTATTTAAACGGTTAGTAAAGATAATATACTTGGCTGAGCAGGATGTTCTTACGAATTGGGTCATGGGCCAACTTTTGAAAGATTTGAACCTGCTCATCAGCTCATAAAACGTAGGCCTAAAGCCAAAAGTTTGAAAATTAGGGATAAGCTAACCAATCAATGATCTTTGAACTTCAACGGAATGCTGCTTTTGGCAGCAGGATTGACCCTTTTCGCCACTAGTTGCAAAGTTTGTTTAGTAATGGGGAACCTCCTGTGAACTTAAAAACAACAAGAAAATAGATTCATGCAGCATTAATCTTTTCTCCCTTTCTGAGACTGCTGTGTGCTTGGCTACCACAATGTAACAAATCCTGAAGAATGTGCAGAATAAAAACGGAAGGAGGTAGATCTTTATTTAAGAAATAAGCTGGAGCAGTTCCAGGACAAGCAGCGAAAAAGAGGGAGGGTGGAGATTCCTAGTGGATCTAACACAACTGATAAAATACGCTGGAAGAGCTATGAAGTGAAACTTATGTCACTACAACAAAAGGATTGCTCTTAATATTTTGATAACTCTTTTTTTTCCACCAACGAAATGTATTTCTGGTATGCACGTCTTTCACCTGAGTGTTTTCAAGGGTAAATAAAGTTAATAAAAAGTAGTAGTTTTATTCTATTATTCCCTACCTTTGAAACTCTAAATAAATGCAGCACAAAGGAGTAGAGTTCATCATTGTGTTAACAAATTTGGCTCTGAGTCTCCATCTTTGCTGGAATTTTACTTGCTGCTTCATATGGATAGGAGTGAAATTTGTTTGGTTTGCATTTTAATGCAAACTTGCCTAATTATATACTTTTAAACTAATACACAAACTGAAACTTTTATACTTTGAAATTCATATTTCTTTGTATTTTGCAATGGAATTTTGCAATGTGTACAAAATTGGGAACATTAGGGAAGCAAGCACACCAGGGGGCATACGTATGAGTTAAAATAATATTAAAATGCATTATATTAGAAAAAACATTTGCAAAAAACTTTTATATTAGGCAAAATTGCACAAAAAATGCATGTATTCGGACTAATAATTTCCGTGCAAACTTTTTAAAAAAGTGCTCCAAGTTTGGGACAAATCGAACTTAAGATTGGAAACATGAGAAACAAAGAGAAACAGCAATGGGCAGATTTGCCGACCCTTACTCCATCTCTCCTCTTCTATAATACCTCTTAGGTCCTAGGGTCTGATCCTGTCAAAAGTTCTATACAGAACTGCATGCCACAAGTTCCATGAAGAACATAATTAGAGAAACAAAGCATTTGCAATTTTGCAATGTAACTAGCAAGTCATTACTCATAAATTTTCCAACAATATATATGTAAGCCAGCTGTACCCAAACTACGCTGGTAGGTTCCCAAGAATAAGAATCTCTTTTCTCTCATGTCTTCAATAGAGCTCTTCACTTCAAAATGAGTTTTAATTTGTTTGATTACTTATTTAAAGTATAAAAAAGAAAAGAACAAAACACATCTGAGCAGTGCAATCCTTTACATTACCCAGAAATAAGTCCCATTGAATGGATATTATTAAAAGGATTAGGGCCTAGACTACAGTGACCAGATACAAAAGAGGGCAAAGCTCCTGCAGCTTTAACTGTTGTGATGAAGAGGGAATTTCACCAGGGGATGCATGCATACAACTGACACCTTCTGAAATTCCCTTTTCTGTCCAGCTGTTAAAGATACAGGAGCCCTGTCCTCCTTTTCATATGGTCATCCTAAGCATGTTAAGCCATCATACAGACAAGCTGGAGCATGTTCAGAGGAGGGCAACTAGGATGATCAGGGGTCTGGAAACAAAGCCCTATGAAGAGAGACTGAAACAACTGGGCATGTTTAGCCTGGAGAGGAGGAGATTGAGGGGAGACATGATAGCACTCTTCAAATACTTGAAAGGTATACAGAGGAGGGCCAGGATCTCTTCTCGATCCTCCCAGAGTGCAGGACACGGAATAATGGGCTCAAGTTACAGGAAGCCAGATTCCGACTGGACATCAGAAAAAACTTCCTGACTGTAAGAGCAGTACGACAATGGAACCAGTTACCTAGGAAGGTTGTGGGCTCTCCCACACTAGAGTCATTCAAGAGGCAGCTGGACAACCATCTGTCAGTTATGCTTCAGGGTGGATTCCTGCATTGAGCGGGGGTTGGACCTTCCAACTCTATTTTTCTATGATCATGAGCAAACCTGCTGTCCGAATGTAGCCAAACAGTAATCGCAAATGCCTGTTGGAGGTAGAAGGAGGAGTGAGGGTGAAGCTGTGGAATATGTATGTCTTTCTACAGAATGGACAAATTCATGCTTACAATTTGGAAAGGTTTTAAATTAATTGGTTCCTCACTAGCAGGTATTTCAGTTACACTGAGTATAATTATAATTATAATTTTTACAAAGTATATTATATTCTATCTGGTTAATCACAGAGTGTGGTGCACCATTTTAAATGCTGTATCAGAAAGGTATATGCTCTGAAACTAGAAGAAAAAGCAGTAACTCACTTACAGCCCAATTCTATGGATATTTATTCAGAAATGAATCCCATTAAGTTAAAAAGGGATTGTCCCAAGTAAGTATGCATAGGATTGTAGTCTTACAGTGCATGTTTACTCAGAAGTAAGCTCATTATATTTGTTGGGGTTTATACCTTAGGAAGTGTGTTTGGGATTGCAGCCTAGGGCATGGCTAGACTAGGGGGTGGAGGGGATGATCTCGCAATATGATAATTGCACGATCCTGCCCCTCAGTCTACATGTGGCATGCGACGTCCCAGGAGAAAAAGAATATCGTTTTTTGAATCGAAGAAGAGCACAGGAGCACTCCTGCACAAATAAATATTTATTTATTTTAAAAAACTCCTGCTCACCCCACCCCACCCCCAATGGGCTTGGAGCTCCTGAGGAGTTCTGTGGCCCATGCCTGGTTCCCGGCTCCTCACAGTTACTCATGAGGCGCCAGGATGAAACCAGGACAGCCAGTCACACGTCCCACAGTCTCAGGATCATCCCAAGACTGCAGGAAAAGTCAGGATAGAAGGGTAGGGCGATATCCAGGGGAAAGGGAGGAATCACCCCTCCCGGGATCCCCTGTGCGTCATGTGGACACACAGAGACGATTCCGGGACAATCCCCGGGATATTGCCCCGTCTAGCCATGCCCCTAAATTACTGAAATGTTGCCATTGTGCTGCTGCCACTACAAGAACTAAAACCAAACTTTTCTATTACTTGTTTTTTTGCCAACAAATCCTATTTGGGTTCATATAAAAAAGAAATACTGGATTGACAATACTAGACTGACGGCACCATTCATGCTATTTACATAAAGAGTCATTTCTACACTGCCCTATAGCCAAACCTTAGCCAAAATGCACACAGTCTGTACTGTTTGCATTTCAAGTCGCTCTGATAACACAGCTTACATCTCTTCCCCATCCCCACCACCACCACCAATATGTCTTCCTGAGGGGTTTGCTTCTCAGTTTCTGAGGTAGAAAATAGAAGGATGGAACCTGAGCAGGAGTGACATAGCAATCCTTTCCAGAACAGTTCCTTATTCAGCTATTCAAGCTGAACACATGAACGGGGAAAGCAGGGATGTGCACATTAACACAGCCCCCGATGGATAGAGCTTCAGCACTTTGAGTGTTCAGTGCAACGGTCTGAAAAGGGCCCCTATATGTGTTCAACTAATGCTTAGAAGTCTCCATGTGATTGGAAACCTGATCATGCAGGTTCCCAGAGTCATGGAGGCATCTAACAGCATTCAGCTGACCATGTGTGGAAACCCCCTCAGATACACACGTTAAATGAGCAAAGGTTTGAAGTTTTATCCATGGGGCAGGGACACTGAGGTCAGGGCAAACATGCACAACCCTGCTCCCCTCTTCATATGTGAATGTTTAAAAGGGGGCTCAGGCTGCACCCTAGCCCTGAGCTTGTATATGTACCATAAATACCTAGAACACTAGAAAAAGACGGACATGCATGGTAAAAATTAAAGATCAAGCTCATTTTGCAGATTTGGGCTAAAAGTGAGTCCTGGGTCCGAACCAGTTGGAAACTAATGACTCCTTAAGGCCCTTTGGTCAATGAAGCCCATGTAATCATATTGGGAAAAAATAATACCAACAGTTATTAAAACAACTGTTTTAGACTAGAACTTAGCTCAACCACAAAGTTCTGCAAAGCAGATGCTGGTTCTTCCTTTCCTCTAACCTTATCTACAATCTACTTTGAAACCAGCAAATAATCTCTAGAGCATATTTTACATTTTTCCTTTCTCTTGTTTCTTCCCTTCTAAGAATACCTTCTTTTTTAAAAAAATATTTATTTATTACATTTATATACCACCCTATAGCTGAAGCTCTCTGGGTGGTTTACTAAAGTTAAAAACAGTGAACATTAAAAACAAATATACAAAAATTTAAAAGCATAAAAACAGCAATATCCATTTAAAACAACTACTCTTAACTATTAAGAGGAGAAATACTAGTTCTTATTGTTGGACAAACAACACCCAGGTTTACAGTGAACACCAACGACAAGAATTTCCACTGTGCTGCTTCCTTCTTGTTTCTGAGTCAGGACTGGGAGGAGACAGGCAATGCTGCCGCTTAATCACAGCTACGCTAAAATCCCAAATTTCATTGCTGTTTTCTCTGGAGAGCTCTCACTTCTGCACCAGGGCAAATAAAAGAGGAGGCTTAAAAAAGAACTAGAGTTTTGTCAGACTATGTGAGTATACCTATGCTTCTATGGGGACACTCTCCAGAGGCATCATCCCTCCTCCCATTTGGGATTAGCAGCCAGATTCAAAACCTGAGCCTTAGGGCTCATATACACCAAGCAGGATATTCCACTATGAAAGCGGTACATAAAAGGCAGGAGCCACACGACGGCTTTATAGTGGTATTGAAGTGCACTCACAACTGTCGGGGCCCATTGACACATACCATATACCGCTTTCATACTGCTTTCACAGTGTTATACCCTGCTTGGTGTAGATATGTCATGGGCCCCAACAGTTGTCAGTGCACTTCAGTACCACTATAAAGCAGTAGTGTAGACCCTGCAGTGCACTTCAAAGCAAATGGTGTGGCTCCTGCCTTTTATAAACCGCTTTCGTAGTGGAATATCCTGCTTGGTGTAGATGAGCCCTTAGTGTACAGAGTACAGCCAAGGGGTGGAAAAGGGAGAAAGTGTGTATTTTTCTCCTTTCTCCCTCAACCTTCCAAATCCCCTCTGGAGGCCTGGCTGGCACTACAAAGTGCCAGCCAGGCTCCAGATGCCCCAAACAAGAGCATTCTTAGGGCACGGAGCTATTCTGCAATGTATGCTCCACATTCCACTTGTAGATCTTAAAGTAGGGTTGAGTTCTGGGTAGACAAGACAAATAAGGAAATGTTCAAGAAATTCACAAGCAAAGGTTTTAAAAATACCTATATGCTACAACCTTTCAGAAGAAGGATAATCTTTGAGCTTCGTCAGACCGTGGGGGTGGGGGAGAATCATGCTTGCCTGCTGTCGCTTCTCCACCCCCACTTAAAGAGGAAGTAAAAAAAAGGCATGGGGCCCATTCAGTGGGCCGTATTTCTCGTGCTGCTTCTCCTGCACACAGCAAGAGATAGTGGCAACTTCCACCTTTAAAAATAATATGGACTAATTGAGGGCGCTTTTTTTTTGTTCTGCGAAGAAGGCCGTGAGGCAGACAACGTCATGAGAGGGACCCATGAAAATCCGTGAGTGCCCAGTAACGAGCGTGCAATAAAACGTTCATCTGATGACACCTTTGAAAGGTGTTGGTAGGAAGAACAATTCATTTTATCTCCATTTATTTAATTATCAGAATTCTTTTACTGCATAAATCTATTTTCTACATATGACAACACCTTCCCATTGAGCTTCTATAATTGTTTTTTTGCATCTATTACAACTGTTATAACACAAAAGAAGCAAGTATCTTTATCATGCAGAAAAGATGAAAAGATGCAGCTTTCAGCAGAGGAAAAGGAGGCTACTTTCCATCCAGATAGAAGAACAGGAAGTTGATGGGTAATGGTTGAACAGCAGCTGCGTTCCTGAAGCAGGGGAGGACCTTTCAATCCAACCCAAATAATCATGCAGACAATTTCACTATACCTTTCAGTGAAACAATATCTGTGTGTTCCTTTCATGCTGGAAGACACCTTTGTAGAGACATTAAGCCATTGTTACATAAAATTCCCTTAATGTGTGGGTTATTGGATGAATTTCCTGGAGGATTAGCACTTGTCGCAGCGTAGAAGGCACACTTTTAACTGTTGTTATAAACTACCCTGAGCAAGCAGAGGGCAAAAGTAAAGAATGCAAAGTTTACAATAGGAAACAGACACATTTAGAATGAGCTTTGGAGTATGAGTTTATTTATGGGGGGGGGGAGCTTGCAGTTAAATCTCATAAACCGGATATGCATATATGGTTACTTGGGGAGTAATAATGAAACTAACATTTCATCTCATCAGCAAGCTTTTCATGTTTGAACCTTATCAGTTATAGCACACTAAAGTCAGAATGCAGCTTAAAGTGCTGCTTGCAACCACTAAAAAGTCACACAGGAATTATGTAATACAATGCTCTTTATATAATTATTATTATTATTATTTATTTGTTACCTTCCTCTCCCTCTGGATCAAGGCGGGGTACAACACAAATAAAAACACCATAAAATACATACAACTAATTCAAACGTTTAAAACCAGTGCATCATTAAAAGCAGCCAAACATCATTAAAAGCAACCAAACATGCTTCCAACTCCTCATTCTCTTTGTCCCTCTTGCTCTCTCTCTGTACTGTTCTGCTGAGTCACTTCCTGGTAGCTGTTCTCTTTGTGTCACTGAGTCATTCTTCCCATCTGCTACCTCAACTGTCTCAACTCTGCCCAGGCAAGGAAGCAATTAGTATGTTGCAGCTGCAGCATGCCTGCATGCCCGTCACCCACTTCCCTCCATTGAGCTGCATTGCGAGGAGTCGCACAAGTGCCTGACGAGCCGTCCAGGGGGCTGTCTTCACAGTGCCGGGTCTTCAACCTCATGCTTTTCCTCTTCTGGGGAGGTGTCGGGTAATCCCGACGCTGATGAGCAAGAGGTTTCTGGGCGGCCATCTAGGTAGTGGAGCTGCACCCACCCTCTTCCTGGTGGAAGGCGACCAATTGCTGATCACGTTCCTGACTCTAACAGCAGTATGACAATGGAACCAATTACCCAGGGAGGTGGTGGGCTCTGCCACACTACAGGCCTTCAAGAGGCAGCTGGACAGCCATCTGTCAGGGATGCTTTAAAGTGGATTCCTGCACTCAGCAGGGGGTTGGACTCAATGGCCTTATAGGCCCCTTCCAACTCTATGATTCCACAATTCCACCAGGCACCACCCGCAGATTGATCCTGGATTGCCCCCAGAGTGATGTCACATGGCAGAAGCATTATATTGATGTTGCTCCATTTGAAAAAGTCAGGGTAAATCCCCAACTTTTTCAAATCACAGCATCGCAGGGAAGCCCCACAGTGGCACGGCGCAGATCTCCAGCCTTCCCTGCATATAGGCACCTCCCAGATCTGAGGCTCAACCCAAGTGCACTGCACACCAGCTAGCCATCCGGTAACCTCTTGAACTTTGTGCATAAAGAAGCATGACAGCAAAGAGGCTGCATCCCAAAAGGTCCGAGGTTTGATCTGTGGCATCTCCAGGTAGGGCTAGGAAAGAAACCCTGGAGAGCCACTGCTAGATGAACCAGTGGCCTGACTCAGTATAAGGCTGCTTCCTGTGTTACTATGATCTTGTTGAGTGCACCTTCAAGAATTATATTGTTTTACCCATTGTTGTCTTTACTGGATGGATTTGTTACTACAGATAAGGGGCCCACTGATACCCTGCTACCCAAGGGGCCACAAAAACCTGGAGCCAGCCATGCTAAATTGCATACTGCGCAAACTGATTGCTACTTATGCAAAGTGTAATAGTTTGCATGAAAAAAAAAATCTTCCTTTTTAAAAACATTTCAGTGCAAGACTTCTGCATACGATTGAGTGCTAGAACTGGGCTGAAAAGAGCCAACTGAACTGGACTGACCTTTGCTGCAACCCGAGAAGTCTTCTGTATGGGAAAGCCCCACCTCTAATACTCAAGGTAAGCAATGGGCTACATTGCAGAGCTGTTGCAAGCCACTCATCTGGCCACAGCTTCTCCCCAAACTGTAATATGGGGATAACATGGCATAGCTATCCGTGACTAGTGGCCTTGCTAGACGAGGCCTTAGCGCGATGTGAGGCTCGGTTTCCCTGCTGTGCGTCCAGATGACGCACAGGGGAATCCGGGGTCAGGCCGCACTGAAACCTCCCTTAATGCGCCATAAGCGAATTCGCTTATGGCGTGCCTTTTCCGCAGCCCCGGCCTGAGGCTGGGGCTGCGGAACGTCTAGCAAGGTCCGTGGCTTTTTGCGGCTACTCACTTACTCACAAGTAGCTGGGAAAAGCCACGGACTGGGCACAGCGCTCATACGAGCACTGTGCCCATCGGGCCAGGGGGGGGATCCCGCGGGGGGGAAGGCCGGACCCGGCAGGAGAGGGGGGGAGAAGGCCAGGCACCGGGATGGCATCAGGAAGAGGGAGGACGGGCGACACGGGCATCGGGGAGAGGGAAGACGGGCGACATGGGCATTGGGGAGAGGGAGGACGGGTGGGGAAAGAGTGGGCAGGGAGGCATCGGGGATGGCAGGGGGGATCAGGAGCAGGGGGGGCTTAATTTTTTTTTAAAAGGCGCTTACCTTATCCGGCGGCTTCGGGGCGCACATGGCCCCTTTAAATTGAAAACAAAAATGGCCGATGCTACAGGGCTTCCGGAGTCCCTGCGTGTCGGCCGTCTAGGAGGCGGGGCGGCGCACGCTAAAGTTAGTGCGCCGTCGCCCCGCCTCCCTGCCGGCTTATCCGGCATGTTCTAGCAAGGCCCTTGGTAAACTCCAAATGGGCTTTATTGTATGCAACATTGTCTTTGAAAACAGTCACAAAACCACAGTTGGTACAAAATGCAGCTATTAAATAACTAACTGGTATTAGTTGTTGGGAACATCTCCTCTGTATTTTCATATCTCTATGGGTATCACTACTTCCATTATAAGTCACCCCTAGCTGTGACTTTCTTCAGTGCCTACAACAATGGAAGACAAAAGCATTCATTTATATCCCTTTTTTTTCCTTCTAAGCAGCACAAGGCAGCAAAAATGCTTCTCCCCCCATTTTTATCCTCCCAACAATCCTGCAAGTAAATTGGGCTGAAAGATGTTGACTGGCCCAAGGTCACCCAATGAGGTTCCAGGCTAAGTTGTATTCAAACCTAGCCCAACACTTTAACCATGCTACAATGGATTTCAGGCTATTTTCTGCCTGCAGTGTTTGATAAGTATCTTTTATCTATATATAAATGAAAGGCCCATGTCTATTTAGGGATGTAAGCAGGTCTTGAGGGCTATAGCTGTGGGCAGGTACTTGAGGCTGTACAGTCTACTAGAGAGCAAAGGAGGACTGCAAGACCAGGACAGCAGCCTACAGCAGCCAGGACAATGACTGACTGGCATTTGACCCTCTACTGTACAGCACAACACTGGAGAAGAGAAAACACACAGCAAGGGAGCTGGGTCTGGAGCTGGGTCTACGGATAGGTGTGACTATATCTGTAACACCATGATAAGGTTGCTTATAACTGATCTCACATATACAACATTGATTTTTTTTTTTTAAAAAAAGAATTTAATAACATGTTGGGAATACTACTGTTCATTGACAGAAGATGCTACCATACTTGATAGGGCACATCCCTGAAATTAGCAGCACAAAACTGAAGAAGGTCTAGAATTCTGACTTCCCAAATGCCAACTTCTTCTGAAACAAAGAAATGTCTTCAAATCAAGTACATTAGAATATGAATCACGTTGAGCCATGCTTTGTTTTTAATTTGCTCCCCCACTCCACTTTCAGAGCTTACAAACCTTCCACAATATTGGGGACAAAAGGAAATGTTTCCCAAGAGCTGGAACTGCTGTAATGTTGGAAGAAGAGAGTGAGTCAACGGAGAGAAACAGAGGCCATGTTCAGAAGACACCTTAAACCACGGCTTTAACCATGGTGAATAAAGCAAAAAGCCTTACTCACCGTGGTTAAAGCCGCGGTTTAAGGTGTCTTCTGAAGATGGCCAGAATGGGCCTATAGAGTGGGACCTCTACTGAGTGAACTGCCATCCTGCTCCAGATAACGATTTGAAACTCCCACTTTCACATTTTCATGCTTTGCTTCATCATCACAACTGCTAGAAAACTCCTCCTTCAACAAATAAAAATAAAAATGAGAAGTACATTTTCCAGGTTCCTATAAAAGCTCCTGGTTTCTCTCCTGGGTTAGATTCTGCCGTGTGCATGCCAACATGCATATCTCTAAGCCCTGAACAATGCTGGCAATTAATTCCAGTAATCTCAGTATTGTAATTTTTATCCTAAATAAATAAATAAATAATACTTCGTTAGAAAATATTTCTTTCAGAACGAAAGAATGGAGGTGGGGGAGAAAGGAAGCAGCTTGCAAAATTTCTCTTTTTACTTCCTATATCCAGTTTATGAAACCAGTGAACACTGCTTTTATCTGAACTATTTTCTCAACAAAATCTGAGCAAAAGAATAGACAGAAAGATGCCTTACAATTATTTTCTGCTATTAAGATTTTGTCCACATCATTACTAAGCACCCCACCACCACACACACACACTACTTTCCCCCATTATTAGCTGAATCAAGAACTCTCAAAAGATCACTGGGTTTTTTCACACAGTTTAACTACATTTAATTTAAAAACACATCTTTTGCAAAAACTAAAACAAAAACCCATAACTTGAAAGCAAACAATGGACCCGTTCACATGATCAAAACAAGCTAGTTGCTTGTTGTGAGCCTGCATAATCACTGCCTGGCTGAGATTATCATGTTGTCTGAACCCAGGCGACATGGCTCATTGGAGGGTTAAATAACCCTCAAATAACCCCATATCAGCCCATGACTTGTTTTGATCATGTGATCCACATCAGTGATTAGGAGCATGAGACCACATCAGAAAACAGATACAGTACGCAGAAATAACAACATAATCACTGGATTGACACAAAGTGTGAACTAATTATGGTATAGTAGCCAGAATGATCTTATCTGCAGGTACTCACTGAATGAGTATGTCTTACAGCGGAGTTTCAAGATACTCAATGACCATACCCTGGGTATAGGCCAAGCTCTTTCTCACAGAGGTATAATTTGATTAGGGCACAGTCCTATGGGATTATTGCCCACAGATGCAAAAGTGATATAACTAGAGTTAGGCACATTAATTAAATGGCTGAATTTATTGTCTCTCCACTAAAAAAGTCCTGAGGTAGTGTGCCAAAACTCACGAAGAATCATCAAATCATAAATTAACTGAACTGAACTGATTCTTATTAAAATAAAGTTTAGCTGGATCATGTCTACTGTGTTTCCAAAAATACGACGTATTTCAAACCAGAATCATTCACTTGTAAAAATTCAAAATATTCTGGACCAAAAGCAACTATTTCAAATACTAACATTTGTCTATATCACACTGAAGGGGACAGATCTGTGTTTAGACACCATCACATCAAGCTACAGGTGGGGGTTTACACCATCCAAAAATTCCCTCCACATAGAAAACTGATATGCCAAACACAAAACTAGTCTAGAACCCTTCACCCTGGCATCTAATTTTAGGACTTTAATTATTTTTATATGGAGGAGCATTGACTCATATTACCTCCTCTCTGCAATCTGAAATGGTACAGCCCAGTCGCAGGTTTGCCACCTCAATAATAACTAGACCCAGTGAAATGTGGATATTAGAGTTGTGTTGTTTTGGCTGTATCTTTTAACTATTGTAACTGCTTATTTTAATCCCTGGAAGCCACCCAGAGAACTTACCTATGAAGTGTATAAAAATAAATAAATAAACAGGCCTAAATACCCAGTCACAGCTGTGTGTATTCTAGGTTTGGAAAAAAGGGGGGATTTAGTGCGTCAGCTGGATCGAAGCCAGCATGTTTCCTATCCTACCAGCCTCATCTAACTGTGCGATCACGTTGAGCTGATTCTCCCATTGGGAATATTTAAGGATGCCCTCACTTCTGCACAAATACATGGGGGTGGAGGGGGAGCGTGCTTTTTTTGTCTCCTGAAACAATGTACTTGCCTACAAGAGAAAACAGGTTAAGCAACTTCCTCTCTTTCAAGCCTTAAAATCGTACAATTTTCTATTATATGCCTCATTTTAGAAGTAACTATGTACAGGGAAAGCCCAGCCCAGCCCAACAATGCCAGGCCAACAAGTGCTGACACCTTTTCCAAGAGAAAGGAGAGTAATTGTGCCACTTGAAAATATCATGTTCTCTTTACCCTGATGAAAACAAGTCAGTCATTTCTGCCACTCCCCATTTCATAATTTTCATCCATTAGCTGATACTACAAGCTGTTGCCATGATAAATGTTGTAATGCCAGAAATATTTATATCTATTTCTTGAAAGTTGAACACAGACCACTGAGCTGAAAGTTGAACCACTGAGTATTCTGACACACCCATATCCTTATATATTTTGAGCCAAAATAAATAACCGGTGGCCCCAGTCTAGCTAAACTTAGGCCTTAGCTAGACCTAAGGATTATCCCAGGCAACTGGAGGGGTCATCCCTGACTGCTCCCAGGATCCCCTGTGTGTCATCTGGATGCACAGGGATGATCCCAGGACAATTCTGAGATATAGGCCTGGTCTAGCCATGGCCTTAGTCATGACTAAGATGTAGCTCTGACTGCAGACATTCTTTTATTTTGCATGATTTATACTCTGATTTGTACTATTTTGCATAGTTCATTCCATTTCTGTTGGTCATGAGGGAAGGGCAAGGGATATGCATGGTCCTGAAATCCCACTCCCTGACTACTGGAAGTATAATCCAGCAACCCCTCTTTCTGAGGTTTCAACAGGGTTTTCACACACAGTTCTCAATGATAGCTTTGCAACTCTAAGGATGCAATATAATACCTACTTGCCACTGAAGTCAGTGGGATTTACTTTTGATTAGACATGTCGAGTTTTGCACTGTAAGAGCCAGAAATGTACTCTAAAACAAAGCTGAGATTCCCCAGGAGTTGAATGCTGCACCCAATATCACATTCTGTGTTGTCGTTTTTGAACTTATGCAGAATCACAACATACACCCAGCACTGGTAATGTCAATCTGATTTAAGAACAGATTATATCATGAAGCTTTCCAGCATTATGAATTTCATAATAGAAATGGAGGCAGAAGCAAATCAATCCCATTAATGAAACTGAATCCCTTCCTTGCTTCATATTTCCCTTCCTTGCTTCATATTATTAATCATTCTCTGTCCTCTGGTTCATTTCCTTCTGCTTTTAAACATGCTACAGTCTCTCCCATTCTCAAGAAACCTACTCTTGATAGGCTATCTCTGCCTAACTACCGACCTGTCTCTTTGTTGCCGTTTGTTTCAAAGATCCTGGAGCGGGCGGTCTACTCTCGCTGTCTTGACTTTCTTTCGAGTAACTCTGCTTTGGATCCACTTCAATCTGGATTCCGTCCTCTGCATTCCACCGAAACAGCCCTTACTAAGATCACCAATGATCTCCTTACTGCCAAGTCTAAAGGCCATTATTCCGTTCTTATTCTCCTTGATCTAACTGCAGCCTTCGACACGGTTGATCATGATCTTCTCTTAGATTCCCTTCATGACCTTGGATTTTGTGGCTCTGTCTATAACTGGTTTGCCTCCTATCTAGCGGGTTGCTCTTTCAGCGTGTTGGCTAATGGCAGCTCGTCTTCCTCCTTTCCTCTTTCAGTAGGGGTTCCGCAAGGCTCGGTGCTTGGCCCATTGTTGTTTTCCTTATACATGTTGCCCTTGGGCAAGCTTATTCAATCTCATGGCCTTCAATATCATCTGTACGCCGATGATACACAACTATATCTGTCATCTCCGGAACTTTCTCCTGATGTTCACGATCGTATCTCGGCATGTCTTTCAGATATCTCAGCTTGGCTGCTTCATCGTCGTTTGAAACTCAATATGGCAAAGACTGAATTCCTCGTTTTTCCTCCTAAACCTTCTCCTCATCTCTCATTCTCTCTTACTGTCAATGATGTTACGCTTACTCCGGTCAAGGAAGCTCGTAGCCTTGGCTTTATATTTGACTCCTCGCTCTCCTTTATTCCTCATATTGAGGCAGTAGCTAAATCTTGTCGATTTTTCCTGTATAATATTGCCAGGATTCGATCATTTTTGTCTGTCTCTTCCGCCAAGACGCTTGTTCATGCACTGGTTATTTCACGGTTGGACTACTGCAACCTTCTTCTCTCTGGCCTTCCTTCTTCTCACATCAGTCCGTTGGTTTCTGTTCACCACTCTGCCGCAAAGATCATCTTCTTGGCTCGCCGCTCTGACCATGTTACTCCGCTTCTGAAATCTCTTCATTGGCTTCCAATTCACTTCAGAATCCAATATAAACTTCTCCTGTTAACCTTCAAAGCTTTTCACGGTCTAGCTCCTTCCTATCTCTCCTCTCTCATCTCACACTATTGCCCCGCTCGTGCTCTTCGCTCCTCTGATGCCATGTTTCTCGCCTGCCCAAGGGCCTCTACTTCCCTTGCTTGGCTCCGTCCATTTTCTTCTGCTGCCCCTTACGCCTGGAACGCTCTTCCAGAACATTTGAGAACTACAAGTTCAATCGCAGCTTTTAAAGCTCAACTAAAAACTTTTCTTTTTCCTAAAGCTTTTAAAACTTGATGTTGTGCAGACTTTATACTGTTAGTTTTACCCTACCCTGTGCCTGCTTACCCTACCCTGTGCCTGTTTGCATTCTCTTCCCCTCCTTATTGTTTTACTATGATTTTATTAGATTGTAAGCCTATGCGGCAGAGTCTTGCTATTTACTGTTTTACTCTGTACAGCACCATGTACATTGATGGTGCTATATAAATAAATTATTATTATTATTATTATTATTTTGGAAATATCCTATATATCAGAAAATTCTGGTTTGTTTCTGGTATAGAATATCTATCTATCTATCTATCTATCTATCTATCTATCTATCTATATCACAAAGTACAGGTATTTAGGCTGACTCTTTTAGGTGCAATGAGATCGCACTGTTATCGAACCAGATAGAAGACAGGTTCAATGTTCTTGATTTTCACATAAATGTTCCTGATTTTCACATTAATTCTCAGCACTATGCCAGATTTTTAGATCTTACTTTTTACCTACTCATCTTAGCAAATTTTACTAAAATTCTTTCATTCTTCAGCCCCCTTCAGACTGTTGCTCATATATTTTATAAAAACGTAAGTAGGGCCGCACCGACTAGGCCTCCCCACAACATTGTGCATACTGACTAGCCCCACTCCTGGCACCATGGATATCTGCAGGAAGGGAACCTGTGCGCATACATCTGCACACATGAAGGCTTCCTCACAATTTCACAGGATTCCAGATTACTTTCTCCCTGCAGATGTTCATACTATATGTGCAGATGCCAGGAGATGGGTCTAGTTAGCTTGTGCAATGCCAGAGGTGGGACTACTCAGTGCGCCCCTGCTCATACGTCGATACTACACATCTGAAGGGAGCTGTTTGCACATGTGAGAGAAAAGGGAGGTAAAAAGCTACATGTTCAAGTGGAATCCTGGATTTTAGGGGCCTGGGAGTAGGGATGTATGGGTATTGTGTAATCTGTTCCGACTGTTTTGCAGATTGTCAAGTGTCTTTCATCCCACTGTCCACTCATTGATGGAATCTGATCCTCCCCGAATTTCATTCTACTTGCACAAATTTGCATTAGTGCAAATTTGCATGAGCACTAAAGCACATTAATTAATGCAGCTTAGCACATTTGCACAAGTATACATCAGCACGAAAGCACATTTGAACACTTGTGCATTAATGTGAATGTGAATCAGCACAATCCCCTCCAAAAATGGGGGGTGGGGGATCAGTGCACAAGTCCATGGAATCTCTGTGACTCAAAAAAGCTGCTGAATCCACAGGTGGGATTCATAGAAATCTGAACTCATTTGAATCTCTGCTGCAGATTTCTCCAACATCTCTACCTGGGAGGTTGTGTTCTCTTTCTTTTCTTTTGAAATTCCATGTTCCCTCCCCGTTTCCAGCATGCAATTAACTTTCCTTATACAGGCTGTGAGGCTTGGTACAGAATTTATCTCCCTCGGGATTAGTTGCCATTTATCCATTTGTCTCCCCTTTTTGTTCCCATAAACAGTGTTTGTGTGAACACTTTGTTTTCCCCCTTTGTCCGTCCCATGCTCGCCCCTGATCTTTAGTTTTATACACACACGTGTCAGTAAAAGCAACACCTCCAGGAGGGAGTTATTACAGAAAAGACCTACAAAACTGCTCATGAGAACCATGAGCAGTTGGACACTTCTTGGTATCGAGCTTCTATGGACTAGAAATAATGCTTGTTTTAACATATACAAAAATGAAGACATTTAAGGAAGTATCATCTGAAAGACTTCGCTTTCTTTAAAAAAGTAAAACTGCTTCAAACAACCAGTCTACCTATGATCATTTCAGCTTGACTCACTCATATTACGTCAAGACAAAAGCTTAATTCAAGTAGAAGCTTTAGCAAATTCCAAAACAGAAGCAATCTTAATAATGCTCCAAGAACCCTGCTGTGCTTTGTTATAAAATGGCTTTTTGGTCCATATGGGTTACTTCTAACATTCAATGTGTTGCACAGGCCAAGGTCTAGCCAATGTTTACATGTCATTTATAGAGCTGCAAAATTATTTTATTTTGACCCGACATTTTTATGACGAAGGGTGGATGGTGGTGGAGAAGGAAGGATAAGACAAGGATGGATTTATTTAGTGAAAGAGGGTAAATGCCAAACTTTAAGCAAAATATTCCTTTTTTTAGAAATACAGGCCAGATCTGCACCAAGCAGGATATAGCACTATGAAAGCGGTATGAAAGCAGTATATAAATGGCAGGAGCCACACTGTTTTATAGTGGTATTGAAGTGAACTGACAACTGTTGGGGCCCATTGACACATTCTATACATGCTTTCATACCACTGTCATAGAATCATAGAACAGCAGAGTTGGAAGGGGCCTACAAGGCCATCGAGTCCAACCCCCTGCTCAATGCAGGAATCCACCCTAAAGCATCCCTGACAGATGGTTGTCCAGCTGCCTCTTGAATGTCTCTAATGTGGGAGAGCCCACAACTTCCCTAGGTAACTGGTTCCATTGTCGTATTGCTCTAACAGTCAGGAAGTTTTTCCTGATGTCCAGCTGGAATCTGGCTTCCTTTAACTTGAGCCCATTTTTCCGTGTCCTGCACTCTGGGAGGATCAAGAAGAATAGTGCTATATTCTGTTTGGTGCAGATCTGGCCACAAAATGATACCGGCTCATATTTCTTAAACTCTAAACATTCCTATACCAATAAGTTTTGGAATACCAGGTTCAGGGCAAAATGACATATATATATATATATATTTATAAAATGTAAAAGTCAAACCAATATTAGAGAGAATGTAAATTACCTTTAGAACAAGAGTCCTTTCTGCACAACTCATACAATGTAGCTTTTATAGGTCAAGACTTTTGACTCCAATATACATTAACCCCTGTTCTATTAACTCCTATGGCAATACTTCTCTCCAATTGCTCACTTCCTAATTACAATGATCCACCAAAGAGGCAGCAGAAATGTAAGGAAGATCTGGGATAGAAGTGAATGTAGGATACCTAAGCTGGAATCCTATAGCCAGTTTCCAGGTATTAAGATCGATTGAACTCAGTGGAATATTGTTTGAGTAGACATGTATATAATTGCACTGTAAACCCTTTGACTTTATGCACTTGAAGATATCTATTTATTTATTTATTTATTTATTACATTTTTATACCGCCCAATAGCCGAAGCTCTCTGGGCGGTTCACAAAAATTAAAATCATCATAAAACAACCAACAAGTTAAAAATACAAATACAAAATACAATATAAAAAGCACAACCAGGATAAAACCACGCAGCAAAATTGATATAAGGTTAAAATACAGAGTTAAAACAGTATAATTTAAATTTAAGTTAAAATTAAGTGTTAAAATACTGAGTGAATAAAAAGGTCTTCAGCTGGCGACGAAAGGAGTACAGTGTAGGCACCAGGCGGACCTCTCTGGGGAGCTCATTCCACAACCGGGGTGCCACAGCGGAGAAAGCCCTCCTCCTAGTAGCCACCTGCCTCACTTCCTTTGGCAGGGGCTCACGGAGAAGGGCCCCTGTAGATGATCTTAAGGTCCGGGTAGGTACATATGGGAGGAGGCGTTCCTTCAAATAACCTGGCCCCAAACCGTTTAGGGCTTTAAATGTCAATACCAGCACTTTGAATCGGGCCCGGACCTGGACTGGCAGCCAATGAAGTTGTAAAAGGACTGGCGTAATGTGATCTCGCCAGCCAGTCCCTGTTAGTAAACGGGCTGCCCTGTTTTGTACCAGCTGAAGCTTCCGGACCGTTTTCAAAGGCAGCCCCACGTATAACGCATTGCAGTAATCCAAACGAGAGGTTATCAGAGCATGGATAACTGTAGCTAGGCTATCACTGTCCAGATAAGGGCGCAGTTGGTATATCAGCCTAAGCTGATAAAAGGTGCTCTTTGCCACTGAGTTCACCTGTGCCTCAAGTGACAGTTCTGGATCGAAGAGCACCCCCAAACTACGGACCCGATCCTTTAGAGAGAGTGCAACCCCGTCCAGGACAGGGCAAACATCACCTCGCCGGACAAATGAACCACCCGCTAACAGTACCTCCGTCTTGTCTGGATTGAGTCTCAGTTTGTTAGCCCTCATCCAGTCCATTACCGTGCCCAGGCACTGGTTCAGAACAGCCACTGCCTCACCTGGGTTTGATGAAAAGGAAAGGTAGAGCTGGGTGTCATCCGCATATTGATGACACCTCAGTCCACATCTCCGGATAACCTCCCCCAGCGGCTTCATGTATATGTTAAACAGCATAGGGGATAAAATAGAGCCCTGCGGAACCCCATGGCTTAGGAGCCACGGCACAGAGCAATAATCCCCCAGCACCACCTTCTGGAATCGGCCATCCAAGTAGGAGCGGAACCACTGCAACGCAGTACCTCCAACTCCCAGCTCAGACAACCTATCCAGAAGGATACCATGGTCGATGGTATCGAAGGCCACTGAGAGGTCCAGGAGAACCAACAGGGTCGCACTCCCCCTGTCTCTCTCCCGACAGAGGTCATCCCACAGGGCGACCAAGGCAGTTTCTGTTCCAAAACCAGGCCTGAAACCTGATTGAAATGGATCTAGATAATCCGTTTCATTCAAGAGTGCCTGGAGTTGTCCTGCAACCACCCGCTCAAGCACCTTGCCCAGGAAAGGGATATTAGCCACCGGCCTGTAGTTGTTAACCTCCTCCGGGTCCAGATTAGGCTTCTTCAGGAGTGGTCTAATTACCGCCTCTTTTAAAGAGGCCGGCACCACTCCCTCTCTCAAGGAGGCATTTACAACCTCCTGGACCCAGCCGGCGATCCCCTCCTTATTTGATGTAATGAGCCACGAGGGGCAAGGGTCAAGCACACAGGTGGTCGACCGGACTTGGCCAAGCACCTTGTCCACATCCTCGGGCCTCAATAACTGAAACTCATCCAATAAAACTGAGCCGGACGGCGCTCTGAACGCCTCTACTAGTGGTGCTGCATTAAGTGTGGTGTCCAATTCATGACGAATCTGAGCGACTTTATCTTCAAAGTGCCGTGCAAACTCGTCACAGCGTGCTACCGAGGGTTCAACTATCTCACGCCCTGGCCCAGAGTGTAACAGGCCACGAACCACTCGGAAAAGCTCCGCCGGACGACACCGAGAAGACGCAATGCTGGTGGAAAAGAACTGCCTCTTTGCCACCCTCACCGCCACAGAGTAGGCTCGATAGTGAGCTCTAGCCCGTGTTCGATCAGACCCAGCACGAGTTTTCCTCCACCTGCGTTCTAGCCGTCTCCCCTCTTGCTTCATCGCCCTCAGCTCAGATGTATACCAAGGAGCTGACCGGGCTCTGCTCAGAGGGAGAGGACGCTTGGGCGCGATCGTGTCAACCGCCCGAGTCATCTCTGCATTCCACAGAGCGACCTGGGCTTCGACAGGAGCACCGGCCATATCAGCAGGAAAATCCCCCAGAGCCCTCTGGAATCCATCGGAGTCCATTAGCCTCCGGGGGCGGACCATTTTAATAGGCCCCCCACCCTTGCAGAGGGGAAAGGCCGCCGAGAGTCTAAACCTCAGTAGGAAGTGATCCGACCATGACAAGGGGGTAGATGTTAGTTCCCCCACTTCCAGATCACCATCCTCCTGTCCAATCGAGAAAACCAGATCAAGTGTGTGTCCCTTTGCATGTGTTGGGCCGATGACATGTTGAGACAGCCCCATGGTTGTCATGGCAGCCATGAAGTCCTGAGCCGCTCCGGATACAGCAGCCTCGGCATGGAAGTTGAGATCCCCCAGAACCACCATCTTGGGGGTCCTCAACACCAGGTCCGAGACAACCTCCGTCAGCTCAGGCAGGGAGACTGTTGGGCAGCGGGGTGGACGGTACACCAGCAGAATCCCTAATCTGTCTCGAGTACCCAACACACAGTACAAACACTCCAGACCAGCACTCGACTGAACAGGAAGCCTAGAGAGGGAGATTGTATTCCTATAGACCACGGCAACCCCCCCTCCCCGGCCCTCGAGTCTGTGCTGGTGCTGCACCGAGTACCCAGGAGGGCAGAGCTGGGTGAGAGCAACCCCACCCAGTTCACCCACCCAGGTCTCAGTGATGCATACCAGGTCAGCCCCCTCATCCACAATCAAATCATGGATGAGGGAGATTTTATTCTGGACTGACCTGGCGTTCAGCAGCAGCACCACCAGACCCGAGAGCAAGCTGATATGGCCACCAGGAACTATCCGGTTGGGGTAGGAACCAGAAGAGGGAATAGCTGTAAGGAATCTATCCCCTCTTCTCCTCATCTGGCCTGTTCCTCCCCTAGCACCATACCTCCCCCTACCCGTGACCACAGTTATGTGGGCATCCCCGTATCCCCCAGAGCTCCCCAGGCACATATTAAAAAGTAATTAAAATGTATTTTACAATTTGCTGCTGGTTGGCTGGTTGGAGATCTTGCAGGTACAGTAGTATGGTATCTCCTATGAGCGCCGCAAAGTGCGGCGCCAAGTGCGCACTCGGCGCCGCACTCTGCGCGTCGCCGAGGCGCGCGCCGAGGCGCAGCCTCTGGCAGGCTTCAGATGTACCTGTTAGGGAGAGGTGGAGCACTCAGTCAGCTGACGCCCAGCAGGTGAGGGGAGAGACTGCAGAGGGAAGCCCCAGCAGTCCCTGTTCTTCTTTCCCCCCCACCAGCCAAACACACCCCACCTTCCCAGCCTCTGGCAGGCTGCAGATGTACCTGTTAGGGAGAGGTGGAGCACTCAGTCAGCTGACGCCCAGCAGGTGAGGGGAGAGACTGCAGAGGGAAGCCCCAGCAGTCCCTGTTCTTCTTTCTCCCCCACCAGCCAAACACACCTAGTAACCTATCTATGTTTAGGTTACTCAAGATAAACTATTGCTCTTCTTGACGGTAATTTATCCTTTTGAAGGAAAAATCCCTGGGGCTGTTTCCTTATTTATACAGTATTAAGCAATGCAACATCCCTATACTATAAATGCACAAAATCAGCTGATTGTTTACAGACAGCAGAAAACCAGCCATTTCTACTGCTGAGGTGAGATGGAAGGCGGGGACATGCTGGATTCCTGGGACACACTTTTCCCCTTATGATGTACCCTGCTGATCAAAAGTCACTCTTCTCCTATAAGCAAAACTACGTGTGACTTTATTTACTTAATTCTGCCCTTGAGTGTGGGGCTGATTTTCACAAATTGCCAGGGCAAGAAGAGTCCTGATCCAGATCGAGGTCCTAGGATGGAGATAGAAGGGATATCACCCTTTTCCAATCAAGATCAGACCCCCCTTGCATATGCAATTTACATTGCCAAAAATGATTGTTCCCCACCCCCATATTTACACTGTGCACCAAGCAGAATTTTCTTCCATGGGATGTGCTATCACTTATATGATACACATTTGGTATTGATGTCAATAATAAAAGAGGTTATTCAGATGCATTCCTGATTCAGCACTGTAATAAAAACAACAACAGAAAGCCAGAGTATCCTGGTAAAAAGCAAATGCTACACTAAGTGCAAGAAGCCAGACTGTTATACTGAACAGCCTATGCTCTTCCCAACCTGCCAGTGACGCAGACTGGAAGACAGTGTTTATTGTTCTATAAAACAACACCTAAACTGAGGCTAAAGCTTCTACTGTCGACTTTTGAGTTTACGACATCTGGCATAAAAACATTTCAAGATGATCAACCCCCACTTTTTATACTTAATGGGAACTTAATCAGGGCTAGTCATCTTCATCCCGATTCAGTACTGGTAGCACAAACGCCAACCCACACAGAATGGATGCTGGAGGCATCCTTGCTAGGAAGGTGGGGATAGCCTTGTTGCAGGTGAAAAATCAGGCTCATGGGTTCTTTTTCCCTTTGTAAATTGGGAGTAATGAAAACTACCATACAGGCTCTGAACTACAGGGCAGTGTATAGCTATCAGGGGTATTTTTTTTAATCATATAAACATTCCTAAGCAGATGGAGAAAGCAGGGAGCAGGGAACGTGCTTTTTAAACATTCTTATTTTTAAAACTACTACTGGATGAACAATTCAAGCACTGTTGTAGGGTAGTGCAGGGAGGGAAGGCACAGTGACCAAGAACATAAAAACACTTAATGAGAGAATAATGTCTAAAATCCCTTAGTGATATCACACACTATACAACCATAAGAGTGCCCATCACTACATACAATGTCTGGGGGCGGGGGAAACCCATGTTTTCTCAGCCATAAAACACTAAGGTTTGAAGAAACTGTGGTATCCCCCAGAACACAGGAGACGTTTGGATTCTGAGCAGCAAATGAATATCAATTGTTTATTTCTTGCATTATAAACTGATTATTATTATTATTATTATTATTATTATTATTATTATTATTTATTTATATAGCACCATCAATGTACATGGTGCTGTACAGAGTAAAACAGTAAATAGCAAGGCCCTGCCGCATAGGCTTACAATCTTGTCTGAAAAGATCCCATATGGATTGTACTGTATTTTCTTTGAACTTCAGTACCAGCATAAACCGTATCCAGACTGAATATTGTAAAATCCACTCACCAAGCATGGTTTGCCCTTCCCCTTATTGCAGTCAGACCACCCTCTTTAAATACATCGTAAGGTCTACAACAGAGAGTGGCTCTTATCCTGACTGTTCCATTGAAACAAAACACAACTAACTCAAATCTCATTGTTCGATGGAACTTTAACTGCATTGGATTCCAGAGTATTTAATCCAACTGGAGAAATTATGTAACTTCATCTCTCATTACAAAAGTGGATTTTCAGAATGATAAATGTTTAGCATCCCAAATAATAATATGCTGAGATGCTATATATATAATTTTGGAATGAGGTTAGCATTATGGTTACTATGGCCAAAACTAGACCTAAGGTTTATCCCTGGATCGTCCAGGGGTCAAACCTGTTCATCTAGGTGCCACACAGGGGATCCAGTGCTCAGGCAAGGGCGAACCCTGGATGATCCCAGGATAAACCTAAGATGTGAGGGCAGACTGGTATGAGGATTACTCATAGACAAATCCTGGCTTATCATGAATGAGTTATGCACAGCCCATTCACTCACACATGAGCTCCTCTAGCTCATGCATATGGGCAAACAACCAGAAAAAAGTTTTTTAGCATCATGTCTGAACCCTGGTTTGTCGTTTTCAAACAAGCCAGAAATTATAAGCCCAGAGAGGTTCGCTTGGTGCCTACACTGTTTTCCTTCCGTTGCCAGCTGAAGACCTTTTTATTTTCTCAGTATTTTAACACTTAATTTAACTTAAATTTCAACTTTGCTGTTTTAATCTCATATTTTAACCTATATCAAATTTTGCTGTGTGGTTTTATTCTGGTTGTGCTTTTTATATTGTATTTTGTATTTGTGTTTTTAAATTGTTGGTTGTTTTTATGTACTTCATGGTTTAAATTTTTATGAACCGCCCAGAGAGCTTCGGCTATTGGGCGGTATAAAAATGTAATAAATAAATAAAATTAAAATAAATAATAAGCCAAGAAAAAAGCCGGGTTTATGACAATGGATGCAAAGGGTGCAACAAACCAGGAGCCTGGGTTAAGATGTAACATTAAACAAATTATTTCTGGTATTTTGACCCATGTGCTAGCTGTAGTGAGGTGTAAGTGAACAGGCTGCATGCACCAACAGGTAGCTTGTTGATGGTAAGCAAGGATTTGAAGAAATCCTGGCTTATTGTTATGTGCAAACAAAACCACTACGTCTTTAGTATGGGTTCCCTGTCTAGAAATGGAATGTGCAACCTAAAGAGCTTATTATCCTGCTCTTGAAATTGTATTTTACTAAACATTTTAATAATTCAATTTATGATTGAAAATTCAGAACTCAACAAGCATTAAATACTACTAAGAGCCTAAAGGCACAATCCTATGCATGTTTAGACAGAAAAAAGCCTACAACTCCCAGCATACCCAGTGTTCAAGGCTGCCAGGGGCATACTGGGAGTTATAGGCCATTTTTCTGCACCTTAATAATATTATGACATAAATATAAAATAGAACAACAACCCCCCCCACACACACAAAAAACACACTCCCTAGAACTTAACCTAGGTTAACCTTCACCTATTTTGAACATGTCAATCAAAGTGCTAATTCACATTATGCATGACAGCTGTGTTTGCTGTCTCCAAAATATAAGGCTTTACTGGGGTGGGGGGAGCTTTCCTGAAGAAGAAAAAATTTAATTTTGGATACATATCTTTTGACTCTTGACAGTGGAGAACTCATAACAATATTTTTATTAGTAATAAATATTTCTAAATGATGTCAACTGTTCAACATTAAATGTCAATGTTAATTGAAAATATCCCAGTGCAACTATCCCTATGCCTTAACTATGTCTAGAATTCAATACAGTGTTCCTTTAGTCCTGGTTAAGATCCCAAATGTACAGTACAATTTTATTTATTTATTTATTTATTTAGTTATTACATTTTTATACCGTCCAATAGCCGAAGCTCTCTGGGCGGTTAAATCATGCATGATTTAACTTGCTAAACTGCCCCTGGCCTCCAAAGGGAGTGAACAATGAAGTGTTCTCCAAAGTGTGCATACACTAGCAAGTCACCATTATCTTCTTTAAACTAGAAACTGGAAAAGTGAGAGAACTATCTTTACCACGCTTTGCTAAATGCAGACATACAACACATTCTGTTTTGTAGCTAATTCTTAACCACTGAAGTGGTTCACTGTTTACATCATAGCAGTGGCAGGGAATGTGCGGCTCCCCAGAAGTTGTTGGAATGCAACTCCCAACAATCCTAAACAGCACAGCCAATAGTGAGGAATAATGGAAGTTGCAGTCCAACATCTGGAGGGCCACACATTCTCCATTCTCTCAGTACAGAAATGGACCCAGACAAGTCTCAGGCTCCTACAATCCCCTTCCCATTCCAGTGTTCCTGCAAGCAGGACTTCAGAAGTTCTCATTCCTATTTTTTATTCATCTTGTTGTGTCATTTGCACTGTGGTTAATCTTAATTATAGTTAGCAGAAACAATGAGGCTTCAAACCCTGGTTTATGCAGCTGGCGTGCTAAACTGTGGTTAATCTACAACAGAAGCAAAAGTTTCCAATCCCCTCCTTGTGACCATTCTAGAGGAGAGTGGAAGGAGCAGGAGATGAGCCCAAGTTTCCCTGTACCTCATCCTTGTGTGAAGTGGGTCATTATTAGGGCATTTAGAATCATGGTTCAGGAAAACAAAGCATGGTTAAGCCTTTATAGGCATAGAACATCCTCAATGGATACATCTCTTTTAATTAGTTGTAATTTGTATAGAATTTTCTCTTTAAAATATTGCACAATTTGTCTATCCCAATTGTAACATAAAAGTTTACGTGGAAATAGATGCTGTCAAGTCCACAGAGATGGTCTGTTTGGCCTCACTCTGTTTTAATTCACACCAGTAGTTTTCTAGAGCAGGTCAATTGATTTTTATAATTGACCCAATTGATTGCAAAAGAAATCACTCTGAGACCAGTGTAGAAAACATAGGGGGAAAAGAGAAAAGCTCCGCTGGTAGCATACAACTAGATATGCAGCCTTCATCCTAAATACAGTTTGCCCTAAAATACTACTGAAGTTTATAGTCATATTTCATGCTAAATCCCACCCAATTTCGTTCAGTTGTGAAGTATACTTTTAAAATAGAAACACTCTTAACTATAGTTGTATGATCAGAAATGCAACTGAATAGCATTGCATTCAATTAGGCTTTTATGCAATCAATATTGAAAAATACCTAAATAATGGTATGCCTTTGTTTTGTTACGACGATAAAACTGAACACACACACACACACACACACACACACACACACACAAATACGGAGTTATAGGAAAGTACTGCAATGCCTTCGGATACTGTTTGATGTTCCATCTGCTGAAGTCTGTAATTGTTCAGCAAAGGGCTGGTTTGAATGTCATCTGAACCTGTAGTTTGTGTTATGTGCATGAGTCTCAGTTTTGTGCACTCTCTCCTCTTCAGTGAGACCTCAAAGGGGTCATAAGAATGTAAGGTCAGAATCATTGACTTCCATTTTAAACTACCCACAGTTTATAATTTTGTCAAGGAAAGGAACCTCTCGTGCAAGCACTTGAGTCATTGCTGACTCCTAGAGGGACGCCTGCTTTCGCTGACGTTTTCTTGGCAGACTTTGTAGTGGGGTGGTTTGCCATTGCCTTCCCCAGTCGCAGTTACCTTTCTCCCATCTAGCTGGGTACTCATTTTACTGACCTCGGAAGGATGGAAGGCTGAGTTGACCTGAGCTGGCTGCCTGAGAACCAGCTTCTGCTGGGATCGAACTCAGGCCGTGGGGAGAGTTTCAGCTGCAGTAACTGCCGCTTATCACTCTGCGCCACACGAGGCTGTCAAAACTAGAACAATTTGTGATCAGTCTAAACCATGATTTGTCCAAACAAGCCAAGATCAAAATGTCATTTCTGATCCTAGTGTACTTTAAACTAATTAAAATTCCTAGTTGAGGCAAAATGACAACCTATTCCTCAGGGCCACACCAGGGCAGGAGGAAAACGCAGACCAAAGGCTAACATCTAATACCAAACTCTACTTTAGCTTATGTCTGAACTGAGCAAAAAAGAATGTCAGGGAGCTTCTTCGATTTTTGCAAGTCAGTCCACAACTGTTCTTCCTTCTCTTTCTGATAACCTGTATTGCTGGACTGGAATGTAGTACTTGTCTGTGTAGTGCACTTTTCTCCTGAAAGTTGCTCATGGGTCTTCATTCAAGCTTTTCTTCTTACTCTATAGTGGCTGGATACCAACTTCAAACCCCTCAGCAATTTCTCTCAACCATCCCCTGTTGCAGTTGTCACATAGACTTTATTTCTCAACATCAAACTCTGAAGCTTTACTTCAAGTATGCATGCTAAGAAATTACACTCATTTGAACACAGTAAACCAAATCTGTGCAGTCCCTGGTATTTGTGCCAACACCATGTTCATACCTGGAAATTCAGTATTACTATGTAGATATTATATATTGTCTCTGTGGTCAGAGACAATATATAATTAAGACATAGTGGTAAAAGCATCTGCTGCTTTTAATGCCTTCTCCCAGAGTACAGCACACAGCCTATCTGCTCTACTTTTACGGGTCTGCTTAGTGAAGGACGTATAGCGATGACACGTCTCTACGATATGTCCCTCCCCGAGAAAGTGAGTGCCTGTCTGCGGGAGGAAGCTTGCCCCAACACCTCACACACTTCCTAAACGGTGCCTTAATGGCCATACACCCCTAGGCAATCTGCAACCAGCGATCACAAAAATAAAGCAAGCAGAAAGTAAAACACAAAGGAAAAGAATGATATAACCAAGAATAGATAGAATAAAAATTGTCAAAAGGCAGAAGTCCCTTCGTGCAAGTACTGCTATAATGGCGGTCAATGAAGAACTGACAGTTGGCGGGAACCTGTAGCACATGCGCAGTAGCATGGGGGAGGGGTTCCTGCCCAAAAAGTTTTCCTCAACTGTAGAAGTACCCCATGCAAGACTCTGCGCAGACGCAGAGCCCGTATGTGTGGTGCATAGAGACCACGTAGAAGAAGAAAGCATATTTTTAACTGCTGCGATAATTTCTGCATAAGAGATGTGAAGGTTTAGCTCTTTGGCATTGTTACTCCATGTGTCTGTGAGTAAAATTACTGCCATGCAGCCTGTTAGGAAAAGTTAAGTTTAAATAGGCAGAGTAGCCCCTTGCATCAGTCCCACAAAATGTTGCACAACACAAATGCCTCTTGATGTGTCATTTCCTGCTTGGCTCCCAGCCCAGTTCCTGACAGACAGGCAAAAAAAATTAAAGAGATTTAGAGCTTGTGTATTCATAAGCACATTCCACAGGCCATCAGACAGTACCTCTCTGCCTCCCTGAATGGGAGGAATTCAGTGCGGAAGAAAGATGTAGAAAGAGAGAATGAAATTCCTAAAACTGTTACAATGGTACCACAGCAAAGTATCTAACAAATTAAAGTTATTATGCAGACTGCCCAGTTCTTTCTACTTGTCATGTATAACACAGAAATAAAAGGGGAATGTTTGCTCATACCTTTAGCTGCTGATATATCTCACAATTATTTGAATGCAGATAAATATACCCAAAGCAACGTAATAAAATAAATAAATAAATAAATAAATAAATAAATAAATCTCCATTGCCCCCCAAAATAGTTGGGGTTTTTTTTTGAGTGTTTGATTGGAACACCTGAAAACTTCTGCAACACCTCCCACCACAACTTCTTCATCCCCATTCCCCAAAGCTGAAACCCCTCCCTTGGCATTACCACAGACACAACACATTGTGTTTTTCCACTGCGGACTGGGGTTACAAGTCCTAAAATCCCCAGTAGGAAATTGTTGCTCCGTGTGGCATTTTTGCAGGGGAGAAGGTGGACCTTCTCCTGAGCAGAAATGACATGCAGATGGTTAGTTTCCTGTTGGAAATTCTGGGACTTGAAGTGCTATTCCCAGTTCTGGTGGGAAACGCCATGATGCCAGATCTATAGAAGCGCCCCACTGCCACCTATCCCCGAGAAGGGATAGGTGACAGCAGCCTTAATTCTGCTCACAAGAACATAAGGTTCCTAACCATGCCAGCATCAATTATCTAATTTTCACAACATCCCCAATGAGAAATTGATAATCTGTTTTTGGCACCATTAAGGCCTTATCCTTCATGTATTTGTCCAATTCCCTTTTAAAAGCCATCCAAATTGTTGGCCATCACTACATCTTCTGTTAGTGAAAAAATACTTCCTTTTATTAGTCCTATATATTCCACCAAAGACCTTCATGGATCACCCCAGCTTCTACTACTATGAGAAAAGGAGAAAAATGTCTCCCTCTTTTTCCACAATATGCATAATTTTGTAAAGCTCTATCATGTTTCCACTTCTACTTGCCTTTTGTCTAAGCCAAACAGTCTCAGACGTTATAACCTTTCTTTATAGGGGAATTGCTCCAGACCCCTTGATCATTTTAGTTTTATTTATTTATTTTATTTATTTATTTATTACATTTTTATACCGCCCAATAGCCGAAGCTCTCTGGGCGGTTCACAAAAATTAAAACCACAAAAAACATCCAACAGGTTAAAAACACAATTACGAAATACAGTATAAAAAGCGCAACCAAGATAAAACCACACAGCAAAGTTAATTATAAGATTAAAATACAGAATTAAAACAGTAAAATTTAAATTTAAGTTAAAATTAAGTGTTAAAATACTGAGTGAATAAAAAGGTCTTCAGCTGGCGACAAAAGCAGTACAGTGTAGGTGCCAGGTGGACCTCTCTGGGGAGCTCGTTCCACAACCGGGGTGCCACAGCGGAGAAAGCCCTCCTTTTCCCAACTCTACAAAAAGTTGCCCTTTTCCCAACTCTACAATATCTTTCTTAGGCACAGTGACCAGGCCCCTGTCTATACGACAACGGGAATGCTCCTCATGAAATATAAACCCAATTTTTCATTGATTCGAATGTAGGTAAGGAGCATCACACTGCAGCAACAGCAGCAATTTATTTCTTGAATTTATTTATTTTATAGTGAGTCATAAATCCACACATGCTCATTATCACATATACGAATCTACAGAGGAGAGAGGAGCGAAGCTATAAATTTTAAATGCGGAGCTCCGCAGATTCATAAAACAGACAAACTGGGAGCAGGGGTGCTGAATGAACGTGGCAGCAGAGGGAAAGGAACGAGGCAGCAGAACACCTTTCCTTCATCTGGCTGCCCGTTTCTCCCTCTTTGTTTTTGTGAATCGCCCAGAGAGCTTCGCATATTGGGCAGTACAGAAATGCAAGAAATATATAAAAGCATAAATAAAATTGTTTTAAGAAGCTTTCTCTGTGGAGCTCCGCAGAAAGACTTCAAACTAAAAATAGTGCAAACGAACGAGGCAGCCAATTGGTGCAAAATCAGGAAATTGGCCAATCACGTTGTCCTACCCTCAAAGCTCCGCCCACATGTCAAAATCTGATTCCCCAAACTCCCCCAAAGACACATAGCCATAACGAGATGCAAAATTGGACGTGATCTAAAAGTCGTGGTAAATCGCAAATGCAAAGATGCACATTATTGGGTTCAAAACCCGGTGCTGCGGCAAATGGACGGCTGCGTCATGTAACCTAAAACACGAATATGAGCATTTAGGTCGGGTAAACAAGCTGTATAGACAAGCCCCAGAATAGTATACAGTATTCCAAGTGTGGCTGCACCATAGGTTTGTATAAGGGCAATATGATACTGGTAGTTATATTTTCGATTCCTTTCCTAATTATGCCTAACACAGAATTTTCCTCTTTCACAGCAACCACACACTGGGTCAATATTTTCATTGAGCTGTCCACCAGAACCCCAAGATCTCTTTCTCAATCAGTCACCACTAGCTCAGATCCCATAAACTTCTATGTAAAATTGGGGGGGTTGCCTCTATATGCGTCACTTTACCCTTGCTTATGTTGAACTATATCTGCCATTTAGATACTCATACTAAAAGGATCTCGCCACAACCCATTTTTGTTTAAACCACCTCACTCCTAATTCCAGATCATTTATGAATAAGTTGGAAAGCATTGTCCTAATACAGATTCCTGTGGGACTCATGGTGTACATCCTTCCATTGGGAGAATTTACCATTTATTCCCACATTTTCAGAGGCCTCCATGTCTAAAGATTGAATCTCCCATTACCACAAGCCCCTCCCCACCTGCCCCTCCCCCAGAGGCACATCCTCAGTGTAAAAGGATATTTGCTCATTTTCCGAGGAATGGGTCCCTTCTAAGGGATCATTTTCTTCTTTCGCGGAATGATGTTCTCCTTTCCAGAGACCCTCATTCACCATGACAGCAGAGGAGCTGTTGTCCAGGGATTGGGAGACAGCAAAGGTCTCATACACCAACCTCTCTGCCTCTCTCAGCTTCTCCAGGTTAGCAACCTTCACTTCAAAGCAACCCCTTACTGCAGATTGGAGGACTGAGGCTGAAAAATGGAGGCTAGTGTGAGGTAAGATTTAAAATTGGGATTTCTTGGTTAACAGTTCATACTCTATACTACTACACTATATCATATTTTAGTTCACAAAAATTTCACTTGTACGAGCAGTAATATAAAGAGAAGGATGCACACACACCTACCAGTCAGAAAAAAAAGTCAGTTTCCATTGAACTCGGGGGAGGGGATGAGGATTGTAGGATCTCATAAGTCTAGAACTAAAACATAATATTACGCAGAGAAGCTCTCTTAAAAATATTTTTTAATTCTGTTTAATCTGTTTAATCGAATCATTGATTAACAGAATTAAGTTAAAAATATATGTTTATTAATTTGTTTAGTATGTATTATTATGTATTATGTATTATGGGGCATTATTTTATATTGTATTGTTTGGAAAAATAAAATTAAAATAAAAAATAAAAGGAAAAGAAAATTTTAAATTAAAAAAATAGTAATTAATTTTTTTTTTAAAAAAAAAAGCTTCTAGACTGGTGGTTGCATTCAAAAGTATGAGCAGAGGTTCAGCATCCAAGGTGTAAGTAATAAGGGACATATATGATAGCTTTAAAATGCATCATGAAATACAATTTTATGAAAGATGAAAGAAATCTTCTCCCTCCTTGAAATTCAAGTCCTGGTTAGTATGAATTTTAAGATGGATTATTTTTTTTTAAAAAAAGTTTGCCTATATCTTTTGGTAGCTGAAATGGAAATAGGTGGTGTCTCCAGCTGCTTTACCATGCCCAGCAATAGCAAGACATGTAGAAATTAGGCAGTGGCAGCAGCAGGTCAGGAGCCTATGTGGAGAGCAGGAAGAAAGCATGCCAACCTTCATGGAAAGGGAAGTTTTCTCCAGGTTTTCATGAAATCGACTTTGGTCTGTCAGCGACACATGAAGCAAGAAAAAAAGGCACATGCGCTAACCTAAAACCCCAAAGCTTTTCACGCTTTATGTGCTGCTGACAGGCCATAGCCACTTTCATGGAAAATGTCATCAATCCCATAGGTGGTGCTCAGTGAATGCGAGAGATGTTCCCCACCCTTATCTATGCTCCCCTGCTCAAGGAAGTTTACTGGAAGCCTTGAAGTAAGCCTCTCTGCAGCTTATCTCACACCTTTCCCCTCTCGTCCAGCATTGGGGTGAATCCCTGACATGTCTCTCAAGAAAAAGCAAAGCTCAATTACGCCCTTCCCCTTTGTTTTAGAGCTCAATCAGATGAGAGTTTTACTGCACGCTCGTGGCTGGGCACTTCCTCTTTGCGTGACAAAAAAAACCACACCGCAATAAGTCCGATTTATTTTTAAAGACGGAAGTTGCCGCTATCTCTTACTGTGTGCAGAAGCAGCGGGATCAAAATGGGCCACGTGCACGTTGTTTACTTTCGAACAAGGGAGTAATGAGGGGGAAATGCGCAGGCGGAGAAGCAACGGTAAGCAAACACGATTTTCCCGTTCTTAATCTCCTCCGGAATGGCTTCTTAATTCCTGAAACATCAGATCGAGTTGGATCCTCTTTTAACTGCAAAATTGCATCCTTTTAAACCCTTGTTCATTTTTGCCCTGGCTCTTGTCATACAGTCACAAAACTGCAGGGCAAAAGATTTCTCACCCCACATATAGTTGCATGCAGCATGCTCCCCATTAAAGGCTTACTTGAAAGTAAGTCCAGTCAAACTAAGTGGGGCTTACTCCCCTGCTTGAGACATAATGGGAGCGAGATTTACTTCTTACTGGGAAATGAAAGTAAACATGCACCGAAGGAGGGTGACTGCACAGAGACTCTCTTCCAGCATTGGGATAAGTGAAAGATTAAAAGAGCACTATTGTGGTTTTATCAATGGGAAGAGCAGGCTATATTAGATGATTGGTTGGAGAAACCACCGTGGTATTGTGGTGATTACTCCAGCACAACTGTGGTTTTATCAATGGGAAAAGCAGGCTATATAAAGTGAATGGGCAGAGAAACTACTCAGGCATTTTTGGTGATCACTACAACGCTACTGCAAATGGTGGGGAGATGGAATGGGGTGGCCAGTTCACTGCCAGTTCACAGCAGGCCACAGAGGCACGCCCAGGATTTAATGCAAGGGATGGGGCACGCTGCGGCAGAATCACGCTGGAGCCATGTTAAAGGGAAGAGATGTACTCAAAGGATTTTTGAAAAATGCACCATTTCCAGAGGGAAGTTGAAGGGTCGCTGCAGATTGGCGGTAGCATCATCTCTCAATCCACATTAAATCCACTTTGTAGATTTACCCCAGAATTGTACTGCTTTCTAGACTGACCCCACATTGGCGTGGTTTGAACACACACTCTTAGCTTCATCACACCAGGGTTATACTGTGCAATCACTGCGAATTGCGTGCAAAGGACTCTGAAGTTTTCCAGCTTATAATCTACTTTGACTGTGAAATACTCCCATGCATCCTGCTTTAATTGTGCTATAAAGCCAAAAGACCCGACCTATTTTGCTACCTGTTTAGGAGCGAATCATTTGTTGTTTTCTGAGTGGCCACTGCGGGTGCAGGAGGAGGATTTGATATGGTTAAAGTACAACTTAAGCAAATGCTTACACCTCTGTAAGTTTTAAAGATAAAGACATCAAAATTGGCACAGTAATAGATATTAAGGAGAGCTTTAAGCATACCAAATTTGAAATGGATTGGGTCATCCATTGATTTTTTATGATTTTTTACATTTCCCCCCTTAAACCCTTTTCCTGGTATGCAAAGGATCTTAGGAGCGCTGCCGCCCAGGGTGTGATTTAGCTAACAACAACAATGACAGCTTTACGCTACAGGGGATAATTTGAGGAAAACAGGTACGTGGGATGAAGCCTACACACACACACACACACACACACACACACACGTATTTCTTTTACAATTGTCAAAATAGTTGTGCTTTTCACCTCTTCACAAGACGCAGCTCTCCTGTACTGAAAAAAGAGACTACTTTCTCTCCAGAAAGTAAGCAATCTTTGGGATGTATATCTTCGCTGAACATGGTCCTACTATCAGAAAAAAGGTGGGGAAGGTTCTCCTGTATCATATAGAACATGTGGACAAAATAGAAGTAAAGCACTGAACAATCCCTACAGAAATATGAGATGTCAAAACTTTGAAACAGGGTTCAGTTCTAAATTGGAGCCCAGTGGTCATTATCCAGAGAAAACTTAGGTTTACTTCCAAATAAACTCTTAACTGAGAGTTGCAGCCAATCATAGCTCCCTGAATGTACCTGTCAACACATGTATGCTGCATTCACACATTAGATTTATATATATATATATATATATATATTATATAATCTTAGATGTAGACGTTAAAAAAGGTAAAGTATGAAATGAGCCTAAACAACCCACAGTGGTAACCATACAATATAGGATTTAAGAAACAAATGGATGTGAAAATGGCAATTTCAAAGGATCTAAACATTTTAAACTGATTTTTCAACATACATAGCCAGAACCCCATGTAAAGTGAGCAGGAGCCCCACCCTTCTGAAAGTGAATCCAACCCATGGGCACCCAGGACTGCTGCTGCTGCTTGCCAATAGAAATCACGCAGTGTTTGTTCTCTCAGCTCCACTTGCCAAGAGAAGGTCAAAGTGCCTTTCTTATAAACAAGACTTACAAATTCAGGATCTTCAGCATGATGTCATGTCTTAAAATGATAAGCTGGCAGCCCAAGTAACTGACATTCTGTAAAGATGTGCACAAATTTATGTTTATGCTACTTAGGATGAAGGTTCTAATAAGTCATCGTCTGTGTTCCTTTAAAGAGGAGTTTTATAACTGAGATGAATCACAACGGCAAAAGATCAAAGTTTAAAAACATCAATGATGCCATGGGGTATTTTTTAATCTTGTAATGAATGATGATCATGTGCTCTTATGAAGTTGGTCCAACTGCCAACGCCAGATGTGTATATTAAGAAGTTGTTTGTGATGTGACAGGCCCTAATTCAGCTGCCAGAGAAAGGGAGAACGAGAATGAGGAACAGGACAACATGCTTCAGACATCCAATTGAAATAAATGCAGGTCCTGGCAGAGAGAGGGATTGTCTGTTCCTACATAACTTATTAAGAAAAAATACACATGTTTTATCAGAACTCCTTGTTGAAGAGGCCTCAAAATTAGCTGCAACCACCTAGCTGTCCTTGTGTTACGCCGATGCCAGCTGTATTAATTTACTGCTGTGATTAATTACTGATTTACTAGTGTAAATTAGTTCTAGAATTCTTAGGAGGAAATGACACTTTAGGACATTTCTGCATATAATATATAGACAAATACCTTCAAGAAGGTAAAACGGTTTGAAAAGCTGCATTTTTCTACCTTTTTGTATAAATGCTCACAGGTGACAAAAACTGAGCCACAATTACAAGACTCTGACTCTTCCTCTCCCCGTAAGTTTAATTGTTGCTTTAATTTTTCCCTATTTAAATGTTACGGGTATGGCAAACCCCTTTGCAAGCTGATCTTCTTTCCTCAAACTTTCTCTAGTTTGATATAACGTAACAGATTTCTAATATACTAATGTTATCTCTTAACTCCAGACGGAGCCCCAAAGAGCAGTTTACACAAGCTGAATCAAGCCAAACAATTCCTGAGACACTTTATCAAAAGTGCTGTTTAAAACAAAGAACAAAATTCAGCAAGGTCTTTCTAGTCATACCAGGCTGGCTTTAAAAGAAAAGTAAAAAGGAACAATGGAAATTAGAATACACTAACCCAGCAGTAAGATCCTAACCAGCTTCTCACTGATAGTGATGACCTGGAATTCCTGCTTAAATTACTGAGAATGTTAGGAACAATGCATTTTTGAAATTTATATTAAATCAAATCTGAGATTTTCCTTAGTTGGTACTATCCTAATCCAAACAAAATATTATTACCAATTCACTGAATCACTGGGCAGGTTTGTATGATCACTGCAACCCACAAATAACTCTACAACAGGCCATGTTTTATTTGAGGGTTGTTTAGTCCTCAAAGAACCCCCAGCCATCCGGGTTCAGACAACACAACAAACCATGGAAAAAACCCACCAGAGGTTGAATATTCAAAATGGCCACGACACTCGCCGCAAGGCTTAGTAAGCCACAATGGACTGCAGTGATTGTGTGAACCTGGTCTTCAGTCATAGCCCCATTCACAGATTTTGTTCTAAGCCAGTGGTTCCCAAACTTTTTCAGGTCACCGCCCCCTTGGTTCCACAAACTTATGCCCAGCGCCCCCCTACCCTACACTATAAAAATCATTATTCAGAATAGCGGTTTTCAACGACCCACCAAGGAAGATAATAACAATAAAATCCAAAACAGTAACAATTAATTGAATACTTTATTCAAAATCCAATTGGTGTGCCCTGCCACGCCGGCTGCAAACAGAGGCGTTCGCTCTCTTTTCCCTCCATCCCTCGGCAAGCCTGGGGAGGTGCTTCCCATTTAGAGGGGATTCTAGGAGTTGAAGGACTTTTTTCTGTCTAAACATGCATAAAATTGTGCCTTTAAATCATGTCACACTAGCATGAATACAGGAATCAAATAGGATTTCCTTCTTCAGTGGAACACACTTACTTAGGAGTAAGCACTATTTTGTTATAAGAAAGGATAATGTATTTTAATTAAAATTTTAAAATAATTATCTGCCACCTGGTACAGAGTTTTCCTATGGAAAATCTGGCTGGGACTGAAGTAGAGGGGCACTAATTTTACTGTACTTATTGTCTTTAAATATGGTTAAATATCCCACAATTACCTTGCTATTCTATTTCTACAATTCATTTTCTCCTGTCTTTTCTTCACCCTCTCTTCGTTTTCAGGCTGAGTCCTATGCACATTTACCTCAGAGTAAATTCTATTGATCTCAGTGGGGCTTACTTCTGAGTAGACATACTTAAGATTGTGCTGCAGCTCTGTTTTTATGGTGACACAAGACACACACATACCATGTTTACCAAAAGAATGCTTGAAAAAAGGGGGTTGGGCACCCTGAAATAAGCAAGGGCAGATAGGAATTGTTTCAGCAAGCATTCTGGGAAAAGGTGCTGCTGAATCTTCTTTAGCCAGGAAGGACCTGGGGAATTGCCATTCTCTCTCCCTCCCCCTTTTCTTTTCTCTCCCAATCCTGTTGTAGTCCAGATTTTTTTGGGGGTGGGAGTACACACACAGACACACAGCATCTCTCTCTCTCTCTCTCCAACCCCCCCCCCCCCCACAGCCTCACAAAAGCTGCCAGGCTGATTACGACAGGAGGGCAGCAGCTTAGAGGGGAGATGGTCCCAAACTGCAACTCCTGATGGCGGAAGGGAGCCTGGTGATACCTTGCAGCAGCACAAGCAGTCCTGCTCCCCAACCAGCCTGCTGGCTGACTGCTGTTCTTGGCAGCTGCTCTGCCGTCCTCCACATGCTTCTTCCTTTCCGCCACACGGCTGCTGCTCCCGCCTTGTGCAGCAACTATCGCGAGAGGTTTTCCAGGGCAGCTTATAGGAGGGAGCAGCTCTGGCCGAGGGAGGGAGGGAGCGAGCAGGCGGCGGTGGCTCCAGCAGGAAAGAAGCCCTGGGCCATCCTAGGCAGGAGAAGAGTGGGCAGAGCAGCTGAATTCGCCACTGTTTCCTGCTCTGCTGCCTCCTGTGGGCGCTTCCCCCACCCCCTACTTCTGGTGGGGCTGCTGTGGGCTTGAGATAGGAGGAGAGAGCGGCTGCGTGAGTGAGAAAGTCCTTCCTGAGCAGGAGCGGTGTGGGGAGAGCAGCTGAATTTGCCGCTCTTTCCTGCTCGGTCCCTGGGTTTTAGGACCTTCTGGAGAAACCACCTTGAGCGCCCCCCTGCTGCCCCTTTGCCTGTTAGCGCCCCCTGCCAGTGCCCCCCTGCCGTCCCTTTGCCTCTTAACACCCCCCTACGCAATCCCACCGCCCCCAGGAGGGCAATACCGCCCACTTTGGGAACCACTGTTCTAAGCTGATATTGGCCCAGTCAAAAAGCAGCCAAAACCAAGATACCCAACTTACTCTTGACTTTAATCACTCACATTTTCATTTATGGCGAGTACATGTAAAATGTCCATAGATGCACTAAGAAGTTGGGTAAGATCAGGCCTCATGTCTACCAATCATGGGAAGGAAAGATTCAGAAGTGCCCAGGATCTTTTTCCTTCACACCACAATAAATAAGACAGCCTTGCTAAGTGAGAATGACTCCACAGGACCATCACCAATCAATGGTTATATAAAAAGTCTCCAATCTGCTCCGGAGTGATAATTCTTCCTATACGCCCTTTGGGACAAATTAAACAACAAATACACCATTTGACAGTTTACTAAACACGAAGTAAAATCTAGACCTTGCGTCTCTTAATACATCAGATTGGCAATTATAGCTAACCAGCTATACTGAGTTCAACAAGCTAACTTCCTTACAATACAGCTGATCACTGGAGAAATTTAGGCAGAACATCATTTTGACCCCTTATTTCAAGGCATAGCGCTCTAAAAGGAAATTCTAAAGGTCAAAGACTATTGTTTGATGTAGGTGGGAAAATGCTATATGCAAGAAAGAATCCAAGATTACATTTTAAAACTGTTTTATTTTCATTCTAGCCCTATGTGAGAAGGACGCATCCTACTTAGCCTGTAATATTCCTAGTTCTTGCTACTGAAATGTGTGCCCCTTACTGAGTTGCTGCATATTGTGCTGATGGACACATTAGGCACAAGCCTATTCTATCCTCTCACTTAAATACTGTGTGTCCTGCTTGGAAATTCCCTGTTTCAAGCAATATATCAGCACAAAGGTATATCAGCATCCCATTTGGATACAGGCTTCCAAATAGGAAGGGCCAAATTAATTCCAGATGTAGGCATTCAGCATTTCACAAGGGACAACACTCTTTCAATGCCACGAAATGCTAGCAGTTGCATGTGACAGAAAATCCTTCCTCAGGAACAGCAAATTTAGTACAGATTAATGGTATAAACAGGACACTATGACACAAGGTGAAAAGTAAATGCCCTATACATCAAGAATAGAAGAGATTGATTGTTCTATATTGTTAATCAAAGGGAACAATAAGGATAGGCAGTTTGTGCAGCACTGCAACAACTGAATTTACACTTCAGCAGTATTTTGGGTAACAGTCCTGAAAGGTGTTATCATCATTTGCTCATCACAGACAAGCACAGGAATGGGACGCTGCTATTAGAAGGGTTTATGTCTTTATTAATGTGGTTACTCTTCAAATAACCCTTAATCACTAATTATAATTTAAATTATTAATCCCAACTAGTGTCTAATTAACACTAAGAAGGTGGCGGAACCTAGGATTGTCTCATCAGTGATTCTTGCCTTATATATTTCAAGTATATAAGGGCATTTCAAGGGCATTTATTTCAAGTTAATCTGCCCCAAAGACGCACAGACAGACAGCTAAACCAAAATGGATTAAGCAGGCCTGATGATGTACATCAAAAAGCAGTTTTTACAACAATTACAGAAACATGACCAAACAGCTATCATAACAGTCATTGTAAATAGGTTCTTGGTACTTAAAGAATGTGCCTGCGTGATGCCCAACCTGAGCAGGAATATGCTGCCTGCTCAGCTGCATTATTAGCAACCCAAAGAGGGAAGCAGCACGGCACTAGGAAGCCGCTGGGCTCAGCAAGTGAATGCTGACATCCGGGGCGCCCAGACTGCAAGCACCTCAGCTCCATAAGGCCCCTCCTGCCTCTACTGTCTTCCTTGGCACTTCAATGACAAGAGGGGCAGGGAAAGGAGCCAGGAGCAGGCACCCCCGATGTCCCCTACCCCTCCCAACCAGCCAGCCTCCACCTGGCGCGATGTGTCTCTGGCTATAGCGCTGAATCACACAGGAGGTCTAGACCCTGTGAATAAAGAGGTGTGAATCTGTCGAGCTGAATTTCACTCAGCTTCTCATTTTCTCACTTTAAATTTGTTCTCTCCCAGTTCTGCATCAGGTTGTGAATACTTTTAGTACACATGAAATTTCATACATTATTTTTGTGCAGGTTTCTTCAAAATTTCTGCACTTCTTTTTTAAATGTACAAGTTTTTGCAAGCAACTTTTTCCTATTAAATAATTGCATTTCCCAAAATATATGTAGATTTTTTTTTCAAATGTGTGCCTTCCACACACACACACACACACATTTTATTTGTGAAGTGCATTGTAAACTTCAAAAAAGTATTAATTTCTATGTCTAACTGTATTCTGATTTGTGTTTGGGAGGTAAGCGAATGAATTTCTCTCCTATCTCTAATTGTGAGTAAGAGCGTGGAGTTTAACCAAGCCCTTCCCCCCTTTCCATCATTTGCCTTTGTCTCTAGGAGCTTTAGTTAGTTATGTTATTTTCCATCCATCCCCAGTAAGCTTTCCCTTATCCCATATGGGACTCTTGCAGGACTCTCTTCAAAAATTTTGGGGGTGGAGAAGAATTTGTGCCAAACTCAAGACCCTTTCCCAGAGCAGCATCCGATTCCACTCTAGGATGGTAGACCAGACTATCCCACCTTGCTTGACAGTATGATATAAAGCAGAGATGAACAGAAGGTAGATTTAGATTTACTGGCAGATTGGGATCTACTAATTTGCAGTAAATCAACAAGGGGTTCTGACTCCCAATTGTTTAACAATAGCAACAATAAAACTACCTTTTCCCACCTAAATTGAAGAAAACTGAAAGGAAGAAGGTGTGGGGTAACCAGGAGTGGACATTTATGAGAAAGAACCATGAGCTCGTTTCAGCTCTGGTATAGAAGCTCAGAATACACCCAGGGGCACCCTGTTTTTTAAATTCCAAATGTATGTCTTTTGCACCTGGCTCTGGTTGGTGGCTCTTGGAGTTCTAATAAAAAACAAAGTAGGTCCAGCAAGCCTGAAATCTGCCCAAACCCTGACATAAAGGAGACACACAGCTGAGCAAAAGCCAGGTTTAAATCAATAAAAAAATTATCTTTCTCAGCTAAATAAACCAGTTGAGAGTTGTGAGGCTCCAAGTCCCAGAGACAGGGTCTTTCCCTAGGAAGGACGTATGCCCCCCCCCCTTTTGCTGTCATTTAGGAGGATGCTAATGACTTATTTAAGGCAATCTTTATTTGGTTAATTTTAATGTAGTTTGCTTTTAACAAAGAGTCTATCTGCTGCTGTTACGTATATAGTTTATTTTAATGATTTATGAAATAAGCATTTATCGTTTTAATGGTTTTATTTACCTTCTGTCTGAAAGTATGTTGGAATCTACATCGTGAGGGTTTTACTCTGAAAGGGGACTATATGCTACCAAATAAATAAATGGATACTGTTGTTTTTATACTGTTGTTTTTATGTTTTTGATGGTTTTAAATTTTGTATATTTTAATGTTTACTGTTTTTAACTTTTGTAAACCGCCCAGAGAGCTTCGGCTATGGGGCGGTATATAAATGTAATAAATAAATAAATAAATAAAATCCAGCTGCTCAGCCCCATAAAAAGTGACACTAGGAAAAACCAAGGACGAGGGCAGGAAGCACTGCTTAAACAATCTCGGCATCACAGAGAGCACCATGTTATTTCTGTTTCCAATACTACCCTGAAATGTGATGTTATTGTGTAAATCTTATATAAGCTGTTTTAAGAGCCTCTCAGGAGTTTACAGTGGGATACAAGTAACCCTAGGCCCTTTCTACACCTAAGGGTTATTCCAGGAAAGTGGAGGGATCATCTCTGCCTGCTGCCGGGATCCCCTGGACGATCCTGGCATATAGGGCTGGTGCAGACATGCCCCTAGGATGCAGTGCCGCACTCATTTACCTAGGTGTACATTCCACCTTGCATTAGACTGCACTGCTAATTAATTAAACCAGAGCTTCTTGTTCCAGATGTAACAAGGAACTCTGGCTTAATATGAGCCAGAAATAAACAGAGATATGCAAATTAGCAAAATTTCAGCTCATCAAGGTTCTCAGATTTCCCCCTCGAAGCTTTTTCATATTTGTGTCCATATCAGATTCTGAGTTTTTTCCCCACAATAAAATCTGTGTGTATTTTCCTCCATTTCCCCCCCAGACATACACATCATTGTGAACATTTTTTAAACATACACATTTTCTTCTACTATTAATGTGTTTGTGTGCCTTTTCAAATGTATGCATTTTTTCACGAACATTTTGTGTTGTTGCAAACTTGGAATACAGACTTCAGTCCTCAGACCGAATTCTGGTCTGCATTTGGTTCTGGGAGGTGCAAATTGGATACATTCTGGTGAGAAATGAACTGAAATGAATTCTTCATTCATCCCTAGGAAACAAGCATCAAAGCTGGTGCAAAAGAGGAGTAAGACAGAAAAGGGGAGAGGAAGGAGCATTCAGCCCAAACAGGCAGGAAGCCCCTTTATACACTAGTTGGTTGGGGAATATTTATTTATTTATTTACTTATTACATTTATATACCGCCCCACAGCCGAAGCTCTCTGGGCAGTTTACAAAGGTTAAAAACTGTGAACATGGGGGGGGGGGGTTGCTGTTGCACCACGTCCTGCTTTTGGGTCCCTGGTCGACAGCTGGTTGGCCATTGTGTGAAGAGAGTCTTGGACTACATGGACCCTTGGTCTAATTCAGCATCAGGGCTCTTCTTATGTTCTTATGCTTACTCCTGGCATCAAAAACTACAGTCACAAACCATGAAGCCAGCAACCGTCATCTAAACCAAGCTACTCTTTAGATATGGGAATGACATAAATGTAATGTTGAGATTTTTGTGTTTTTACAATACATTGGTATGTTGTTTATTCCCAAGTTCTGTGGTGATTCTACTGTTGAAAAATGGATTCTGTCCTAAGAATAACTAATTTTATGTCACATAATTAACTGGTATGTAGCTAATAGACCAGAAAAACATAATAATCTGACGTTTTTAAAAAAATCCTCTGAAGCAAACAAGGGCGTTCTTGCACATACCTGGATATTTTTTCCCTTATAAAATGATGAGCACATTTGCTCAGATGCTAGAAAATTACAAATTCAAACACACTGAAATAACCACAGGCGTGTTCACATTTGTGCCTTATTCCTGAGCAGAGGCCCAAATATCTTAATTAGACTGGTATGAACACAGCACTATTAACATTTAATCTCTAAGAAATCACACTTCATTAATGAGAAGCAAAGTAGAACACTTGCTTCCTGGTCTTACTGACGTTAACAGGGAATTGGGTGTGTGGCTTCCAGATTATAGGAATGATATCACAAAAAGTGTTCAGGGAACTGAAGCCTTGCGTTCCTAATTACTGAGCATGTTTATCTAATGCCCTCTTCACTTACTACCCTCACAACAGACCATGAAAACCCAGTCCACATCTGTGTTTCCTTACATTGTTAACCACTTTTTGAAATAGTGCCCATGTGATTTGGGTAAATTTTAATCATACTTCAGAAACCCCTAAAAAGTGGGAGCTAGAATGGCTAAAACTGGCCTAAACAACACAGGTACCACTTCATACTAGAAGAAAACTATGTGGACACACACAGACAAAGCACAGAGGATCCTAGGAGGCTATCACATTGCTCAAATAATCTATAAATTTATTCTTGAGTATTATGAGCTTCTTATGAAGTCATCAAGAGTTACAGTCCCATTATTGGATTGGGCACCTATGCTGTAAACCTAGTTGCAGAGAGGGCTCTTTGTGTTGGATCAAGGATTAGCACACGAGCGAGAATCCGGCTTGGAATATGAGGTGAAGAAATTCTATCATACATTGAAGATATATACCTATAGTTGTTTACTTCCACATATTAACAGCACCAGACTCTAGATCACAAATACGGAACAGATTACTTACTCCTTGGTTCTCTTGGTCCATCCACTGTCACCTTTATAGCTCTGTGGTATGTAGCAACTTGGGGGGGATTTGTAAGGACTGTTATTGTCAGGGTAAAGCTCTTCCCTGTAATGAAAGATAAAAGAGGGGGAAAGAACAATAGTGACTATAAAAACATGGTTGTTCAGATCATCAAGAAAAATCAAAAGCATTCACAATCCCAGGCCTTAGCTAGACCTAAGGATTATCCCAGGGAAATGGAGGGGTCGTCCCTGCCTGCTCCCAGTATCCCCTGTGTGTCATCTGCATGTACAGGATGATCCCAGGGCGATCCCGGGATAGAGGCCTGGTCTAGCCATGGCCCCAGATATCATAAAACTTTAAGTCCGAATGGAATAAAAGAAACATTCTTCTGCTATGGTTTCGCGCTAATACTTGAAACTTAGTCAGGTGTTGCAAATTTAAAATTTCTTATTTTAATATCAGATGATGAGATAATGGTGGGAAAATAGTTAGAAGCAATGTCTCCACAGAGACAATGTCTTTTACAATGAATGCCCATTGCTGCTTTGAGGCAAGTAGTGCTTGTTAGCACTTGTAGACACTTGGTCTTAGGACATGTCCAGATTCCAGACAGCAGTTTTCAGTATCGCAATGCACAACTTGCAGCAGGCAGAATGAACCAAAGAAGAGCAGAGTATCTGCTAAGACTGGGACGGGCAGAAAGGGTACATCCAAATGTTTTGGACTTCAACTCCCAGCATTCCTGACCATTGGCCATGCTGGCAGGGAATTATGGGAGTTAAATTCCAAAACATCCTGGGATCTACCTTCTGTCCACCCCTGCAATAAGACCCACCCCATGGTGAGTGCAAGAGTTCAGCTGTGTAGACTTGCAGAATCCATACCAGCCCTGTCAATTCTGGGAATAAGAAGGGGTCAGCGTGGGGTAGTGTGCATATCTGCAGAGGTAGGACTGCTTAAACAGTGCACCAGACTCAAAAACTAGAGTCCTGGGGGACAGGACTTTGTGAATGCATGTCAAGGACATTTTGGTTCACGTAACAGGATCTCATACAAAGATAAGCAAGGGGCATAAACCGGAACACAGCAGAGATGGACACTTTTCCTTATTTTACTCAAACCAGGGGAGGATCTACACTACTGCTTTTAAAGCGCTTTAAAGCACTTTGAAAACGTTTTGAAACCTGTATATGCAGTGTGTCCTGGACCCCAACAGTTGTCAAAACTGTTATAAAGCACTTTAAAGCGGTAGTGTAGATCCCCCCCAAGGGTCCATACACAGTATTTTACATAGCGTTTTTCAAAGCATCATAAGCAGCTAACGGGCCCTTGCCCCAAGTAGCTAACAATTAAAAAATAGGAAAGGCAACCATGTGGATCCATCAGAAAAAAATAAAACCTGCAGAAGGGCAATACCTTTGTTAAGAACAACCACAATGGGACAAAATAGTGAGCAAGCTTTTCAGTTCTCAAGAACTCTTCATGAGGTTTGATAGGCTGCAGACTTAGGGCATGTCTACACCAGCTCTATATCCCAGGATTGTCCCAGGACCATTCCTGTGCATCCAAATGCCACACATGAGATCCCAGGAGCAGGCAGGGACGATCCCTCCATTTTCCTGGGAGAACCCTTAGGTGTAGAAGGGGCCTTTGTTGACTAAGGCTGTGATATAAAAGATTTGTCTCAGCAAGAAAAGAAAAAACTACCAGGAGTGAGACTAGAAAGAGGATACCCGAAGAGAAGGTAGCTGATAACGGAGGCCTTAGCTAGACCTAAGGATTATCCCAGGCAAGTAGAGGGGTCGTCCCTGCTTGATCCCAGTATCCCCTGTGTGTCATTTGGATGCACAGGGATGATCCCAGGACAATCCTGAGATATAGGCCTGGTCTAGCCATGGCTTGAAATACCAGTGCCACTCTCACACCTTCATGGTTCAGATTCACATCCTAAGGATCATCTCAACACAAAGTAGGATGATTGAACACAAGGCAATAAAATATAAGAAAAGCCCTGCTGGATCAAACTAAGGGTCCATCTAGTCCAACATTCTGTTCACATAGTGGCCAACCGAATGCCCATTGGAAATTCACAAGCAGGACATGAGTGCAACAGCACTCTCACACCCTTGTTCCTCAGCAACTGACGTACATAGGATTACTGCCTCTGATACTGGTGGTAGCATATAGCCATCAGGATTAATAAGAACTGAAGGGCTCTCTTCTTATACAGAGAGACTGAGGCTTCATCTACACCATATTGCACTATGAAAGTGGTATATAAAACACAGGAGCCACACCAAGCAGTATATAGTACTATGAAAATGGTATAAGGTATGGGCCCCAACAGTTGTCAGTGCACTTCAATACCACTGTAAAGCAGTAGTGTGGCTCCTGCCTTTTATATACCGCTTTCATACCAGTTTCATAGTGCAATATACTGCTTGGTGTAGATGAGGCCTGATTTGCACTGGCCATGATAATCTTTGTCCACACAAGCCATCCTTGCATGCTGAGTGAACTGGAATGACTTACTCTAAGCAGAAAGCCAAATTCAATGCAAACATTTACACCAGCGCAAATTTGTTCATTTGTCTAGAACTGCTGTCTATTATACTATGCATCTGAAAGTTATTTGCTCTTCTTATATTTTACTCCACATGGTTTTATTATTTGTTTGACTCCATCAAAATATGTGGAAATAATATATATTACTCCTGGGAGCTATTGTACAGGGAGCTAGGGCCTCCTGCATTTAATATGCCTGTGATAATACGGTATCATTATTACTGGAGCAAACTAGTGTTTTTTTCTCCCTGCACCCCCCCTTTCACTTAGGCATATTCTATCTATTAAACTGTTAAACACACACACACACAGTGGGAGATTTCTTTGCATGTATGAAATATGTATTCCACTGCACAATCAGCAAGTTAGCATGTTAAAAAAGGCTCTACATTTTAGATTTATGTCATGCCCTGGAACCCTACAACTGTTAAGAGTCAAAATTGTTTACAAAGAAAGGGGAGAGGAGAGGAGAGATAGGATCTGAATGTATGTTCACTCATAGAAGGCTGTGTCCTCCGTTCTGCAGAGTCACTGACAGCTCTAATCAGTTAGATATGCAACCGTTAATCATTTCAGATAGTCAAAACTGCAAACTGTTTCAAGACAGGAAAAGGTGGGCGTGTAACTGTGACTCAATAAAACAGTCAGCAATCTCATGCCTTATGGCTCATTTAGGCTCCTGCTTTATCAGAATCTTAAAAAGGTCTTTTTCTTATAACCAGTGACACTTTTCCTCCCTTCCCCCACCTTGCTGAGCTCTTGTGAGCATTAAATCAAAACCCAAATCCTAAACAATATGTAACAGCACAAAACCTAATACAGTCTTTTAAAAGCCTAATACAGAACAGGATGGATATATATAATACAGAACAGGTCTGTTGCTGTCAAATCTAGTAAGAAGGCTTTCTTTTCAAATCCAGCTCTCAAAATCTGCTTGAGACCCACATCATTCGTTATCAGGCATATGGCTTCAGAACATCTTGGATTTATATTTTTCCATACTGAAGGAATGTGGCAGTACATCTTTCAAGGGAATATAAAAGTTACATTAAATCAGAAATCTTCCTTTGTGTGGGCACTGTGTTTTAACACTGGAACCCACCGTACCACCATGACATCGCTTTTGCAGTAAAATTTGTGATTTTTTTTCTTTTAAAAAATTACATTATGGTGGTAGACAAAAATGGAATCATATAAGAAGACATCAACAGTTACTTAGCTCTGAAAAGTATGAGACTTCAGGCAGAACACTGCTTAGTTTAATCTTCACTGATCAATTGTTTAAATTGGTTAGCCTTGGACATGGCAAATGTTATTCTTGATCACTGGTTTATGATTGATTTGTGATGTTTTATTTAATTTTATTCATTAGTTGTGTACATCACTTCGGGTGGTTCTCCTGCAGAGAATGTCACTAATTAAGTTCAGTAATAAATATCCCTCAAAGTAAGGGGTACTGAAATAATAAGGATACACCTCATATTCTTGAACAAGAAAGCATGTCTGCAAACAGGCACCATTCTGACTCTACAAGAGAACTATAGGAGGTACTGCTTCTAGAAGCAATAAAAAAAATTAAGAAGTAATCTTAACAATTAAAATCTAACCAAGGGCATGTCTACACCAGCCATTTATCCCGGCATTGTCCCGGGATCGTCCCTGTGCATCCAAGGCCGTTTCTACACCTGCTTTTTTTCCAGGGATCATCAAGGGATCATCCCTGTGCATGCAAATGACACACTGGGGAGCCCGGGAGCAGGCAGGGAAGATCTTTCCATTTTCCTGGGATAATTCTTAGGTGTAGAAAGGGCCAAAGTGACAGCCCTTCATTAATCCACTTACTTGTGAAAAAGCTCACATGATTACAGTGAACACTTACAGTTACACACCCTTAAATCCCACTGGAATCACTGAGACCAGTATGTGGGACTGAAGTATTCAGCCACAACAAAAACTATTCTTAAAAATTAATTCACTGGAACAATCAACAGTTAACACTAAACCATTTTTTAAATAACAAAAGCATCCACAGTACTCAAAAGAATTTCTAGTGCATAATTACAACATGGAATGCACAAAGAAGGGGGAAACGGGCACATATAAAGTTACCAAGTAAGATTTTCATCAGACATGCTGTCTTATCAGGGAGGTTCAGTGGTCAGGCAATGTGGAAAGCTGGCTATAAAGCATCAACCAAAGTGAAGCACCATTTAGTAGATCACTTTAATTAGAGAAGCATGTACTTAAATCTCTCCCAGTAAAATCACCGAGACTTTAAAAAATGCCTTACTTTGCCTGGATCATGACCAGATTCTCTCTCCATCAGCTGCTTTCCACATATTTTTTACTAGTTTCTTTGTACCCTTAAAAATTTACTTCTGGTAGCTAATTACTAATTTTAGTGTTCTTTTTATGAACCTCACTGCCTAAGACAGCAGTTCTCAACCTGTGGGTCGGGACCCCTTTGGGGGTCGAATGACCCTTTCACAGGGGTCGCCTAAGACCATCGGAAAACACGTATTTCCGATGGTCTTAGGAAACTGTATTGACTGAACTATGTCATGTATCATCTTTTGTATTATTAAAGCTATAGTTATGTATTATTTTCATTAGCAAACCATCCCATGACAATGGATCGTGTAGAGAAGAACGAAAATAATTTTATGGTTGGGGTCACCACAACATGAGGAACTGTATTAAAGGGTCGCGGCATTAGGAAGGTTGAGAACCACTGGCCTAAGAAGTCATCTGGCACTACTGCTTTAGCGTGTCCATACTGTGCATTCTTTGTCATTAACACATCTGAGTGTAACAAGCGGAACTGCGTATGTAATACTGAAGAGAGAAATCACCCTAGAAGTACACACAGCGCTCTCCATGCAGTGTAATTTTTCCAGTCAGATGTTGTTGCAATATCCTGCTCTTAAATATGTACACGAAAGTATCTGCCCACAACTTCAGCATAACAACCCTACAAAGAATGTCTTATTTGTTGCAGCAGTAAGAACTCCAATCCTAACTGCTTATCTGCTGGTGCAGTAAAAGCCTTGTCTACAAAAGGCTTTTGGAGCCCAAAACTAAGAGCATTACTAGACTACAACTTATATCGGTTTTATACCAGTCTATTTATTATAACTTCCCCAAAGAATCTTGGGAACTGTAGCTGCTAAAGGTGCTGAGAATCTCCCTTAGGGAGATCTCTCCGGCTGCCTGCCCACCACTCCCACATATTGCTACAATTTTCTGGGGAGAAGAAATGACTATGATGATGCCGTTATAAGTTTGCTGTATAAATATGTGCTAAATACTATAAAAAACAATAGGCGTCTTTCTGATGACACTGAATAATTATGACCTTAATCAACAAGCTGCTGCCTTAAAACCCATCTTAGGAAACAAAGGGTACACGTGTGTATTTTGACAAAACAGTTGTAAGGGCCTTTGTTTATTTTTTATGACACGAAGCAGCATGTAATGAGGTGGTATTTGAAACTCACACTTCCTCTGGCAAAGGGATCAGTAGTACATTTTATTTATTTATTTATTGCATTTATATACCGCCCCATAGCCGAAGCTCTCTGGGCAATTTACAAAAGTTAAAAACAGTAAACATTAAAAACAAATATACAAAGTTTAAAAACATAAAAAGCATAAAAACAACAGTATCCTTACAAGAACAGCTATTCTGGGGCCCATTAAAAACAAACATTGAAACTGCCCCCACCCCAGTCCCTCTCTGCTTCCTCTCTCCCTTGCCACTATTGTATTTATTTATTTATAAAATTTATATAGCCGAAAGCTCTTAAATATGTTCTACAAAATATTGTAGTGCTTCATAGGCCCAGAGCAGTCAGCTGAAAGAAGGGAAGGTAGTTAGAGAAGATAGTGAATACAGACGGGAGGAGGAGCGTAGTTGGACAGGGCCTCCCTAACTATTTCCAAGGCTCGATTAGATATAAAGTTGAAGACGATTTCATTTGATATTAATGAAGTGTTCAGATATCAGAACTTTTTGCTGAAACCATGGTGAACAAGGGGAACATGGCAGAGAATGTGTAAGAGCAGACTGGCAATTTACAACTCTAATTAAAGAGACAATGAGCAAAACAGGAGTAGCTTAGAAAAAAACATAAAAAGGCAAAGATATTCTATTTCCATTAGAAAAAAGTCCTTTGTCCTTTAATGATTTATGTACCATTAGCTTCCAGAAAAGGGTTCATCTATAAAGCCTTCAATGCATGATAACTTGCATTCCTTAGATCAGGGTGGGCAACCAGAAAGGCTTGATGGAAGACTTGCTCTAATCTTTACACTAGAAGATAGCCTAGTAAGGTTGGTACTCTTGTGCAGTGCAAATTGCTAATCCAGTGCACTGGTTAGAGTCAGCTCCAGAGCACTGAGAACCATGGTCCCAATCCTCTGCACTGTTCTGCTCAGCATGCATCACAGAGCATAAACTTCCTCATGTAAAAACCCCACCAGCCCTCCTCAGCCTGAATGACAGTAGGGTGGGGGGGCTGGCCATACCCTCTTATGTCAAAGGGGCAGGTCACACCCCTGATCTCAACTGTGCAGCACTTGCTATCAATTGAGATAGGGAGTGGCATAAAGCGGAACCCCCTTGTTATCTCCAATCTGTGATCAGAGATAAGAAGGGGATTTCTCTCCTGCCTCCTCACAAAGCTCTTGATAGCCTCCAGGCCAGAGGGTGAAGCCCACAGAGGGAGTCCAAGCCTCTGTGGGTCAGATGGGCAACTTCCATGCAACCTCCATGGGTCAGTTTAGTCCTGGAAGACAGTGGAAGCCTCAGATGCTGCCTCTTCCTTATGTCCTACTGTGAGATCTGTACGGTCTAAGGAAAACTCCCCCATTTAATGACTGCATCTATCCATGCTCCAATTGGAAGATGCTTTGCCCCAGTAGCTGTAGAATTCGTTCCCCTTGGAGCTTTGATAAGGCCTGGTTCTCTTGCCAAGACTTTTTAGTTAGACTGATCTTTTAACAGGCTGTGAAGTTCTAGCTCTTTTTTTTAAAAAAAAATCTCTTATATTTATTTGCATGTTATGTACATGTTTCATATTATTACCTGAGTCCTCAGTCTCAAGGATACCACAAATCAAATAAATAAATAAATAGTCTACTTTGTCTTGCTATGTGTATTACAAGTGAGCTTCTGTTTGCTACTACGGTTTCCTTTCCTGCTATTTTAAGCAGTATTATAAAAATCCATCATTAATGATAACTCTTTTCTTTCTTGCTCTCTGCTCAGTGTCTGAGAGACAAGTCTGGACCAATTTCTCCATCCTGCCTCTGGCAGCAGAATGGAGCTAGCATTTCAGATCCTCTACCAAATCCCAGCTGCTTCAAAGGAAAAACCCTACTTTCTTCCGTTAAGATCATAAGAAATATAGGAGGAGGGGGTCAGCTCTGTTTGGACATAATTACACTTCATCAAAAGAAGCTTTCTTCATCTTCCATGCGTGAAAAGTCTGCAAGCAGTTAAGTCTGTCTCCCCCACCCCAACCCGCTTTCGTTCGTTCTTTTTTTAATATAAAAATTGCTATTTGGGAAAGTAGCCAAAACTTGGAAAGCCAATATAGTAAAACTGTGCACACACCCTTTGTTTTCCTTTGAAGTCTCTTAAATAAATATGTTAAGAGTTTGCAAAGTGCACTATCACTTTTCGCAGATTTTACTCATATTGATCAGAGAAAGCTTCTCATCCATGGGAGGTAAGGGGTGGGGGAAGACTCACAGGGATTCTTTAGATCCTCACTTCATTTTCTACTGTTTAAAATGTATATCATTATCTATACCTATATATCTCATACATTTCAATTGAGATGTGGAGCACACAGGTGCTAAACCCTATTTCTGTTCTTTCTCAACACTAGTTATAGATATAATCACTGCACTTCTATTGTAAACTGTCATGGAATAGTTGCCAGGAAGCCTTCAAACTTAATCATTCAACATAAACCAAAGCAAAAATTAACTTAGAATAATATAGCAAAAAAATAGAAAGCAAAAAATAAAATAAAAATAAATGGTATACATGGTTCATACCGTATCCTGGAGAGCAGTGAACTCAATAACTTTATATCAAATTACTTTTATATTGGAATTGTTTTTTAGTCATTATTATTAAAATGAATTTAAAAGCAGACACTATTGGTCACAGTCCTAAAATAAAAAACATTCAATAGAAAGCCTTTGCTGAATCACTCTTAAGAAACTGGTTAGGATAATAAGAATGACCCCATCTGACTGAAATAATTAAGGTAGTTGTCAGTACTCTGATTCTGGCCTCTCTCACAACTCAATGGCAGTGCCTTTGTTCTCAGATTTGACTTTGGGCCTTGCTAGACCTGCTGGCTTATGCCGGCAGGGAGGCGGGGCCGAGGCGCGCTACCGTTAGCGCGCCTCCCCCAGGCTTCCAGGTGGCGGAGACGCAGGGAGGACGGAAGCCCTGCGTCGTCCGCCATTTTTGTTTGTTTGTTTGTTTAAAGGGGGCCGGAGCTGGGGAAAAGACGCGCCATAAGCGCATTGGCTTATGGCGCGTAAGACCAGGCCTCAGCGCGGCCTGTCTCCGGATTCCCCTGTGCGTCATCTGGACGCACAGCGGGGAAGCTGGGTCAGAAGGCGCGCTAAGGCCTCGTCTAGGAAGGCCCTTTGTGTAAATTACAAACATAGAGTTCTCTGGTTTCTGTTCTTCAAGAACTGTTTTTGTTTTGGTTTTTACATGAGGAAGTTTATGCTCTGTGATGCATGCTGAGCAGAACAGTGCAGAGGATTGGGACCATGGTTCTCAGTGCTCTGGAGCTGACTCTAACCAGTGCGCTGGATTAGCAATTTGCACTGCACAAGAATACCAACCATACTAGGCTATCTTCTAGCGTAAAGATTAGAGCAAGTCTGCCATCAAGCCTTTCTGTCTAGTCCTAAAACTTGTGGACCAGTCCATAGCTCTTAAATCCAAAAGAGCAAGTTAGAAGCAAGGTTTAGCAAGGAGGCTTTTTTTTTCTCATCTTGAGAGGGAAGTGCGATGGAGCTATCCAGGGCCGGATCTACACTACTGCTTTAAAGCGCTTTATAACAGTTATAAAGCACTTTAACTGCTTTAAAGCGCTATAAAACTGTTATAAAGCGCTTTAAAGCAGTAGTGTAGATCCAGCCCAGTTCTGCTTTGCCAGTCTTGCATAGGCTGCCACAATGGGTGAGTTTGCACGTCACACTGAAAATAAGCCATGGTGGGTTGTTTGATTGCTAACCCACATTCCCCAAACAGATAATCAGGCACACTGCAGTTTGCCACCACTTGTTTCCCCCTTACTCCTGCTCATTCCCAGCACATATCCCAAGGGCCTTTGCAGCACAACCTCAGCAGCCTACTCCTCCTACAATTGAGGGGTTTTGTAGATTTTTTTTCATGTTAGGGAAAATTTGAGGAAATTTAACATTTCTTTTTTTCCTTTTTAAAAAGCTTTCTGGGAGATTTGCCCAAGTTCGCAAAAGTGCAGTAGTTACTGCAAATAAGCATGGTAAATACTATGAATTTGTGCAAACCTCCTCAAACTTTTTTTTCAATTAAATTTGCACAAATCTCCTTGCAGGTGGAAACAAATGATAAATTTGTGCAGATCTCCGGGACGTTGGGGGAAAAGGTGTTGCTATCTAGATTAAGTGAGGAACTGGAGGAGTAAACTGATATTTCTTACTGATATATTGGAGGAGGGGTGGATGGGGATGGCGGAGGGCGGATGGAGACAGGAGGCAACAACAGCAAGATCACCAGAAAGCGACCAGGTTTTTCATTGCTCTTGCCAGGTAGCTCTGTAGCCCTTTTCAACAAAGCATGCATAAGCCGCCGCACCAGGCTAGCACACCACGACAAGCCACTCTGGACAACACAACAGCAAGCCATGGGTTTTCAGGGTAGCTTGTGTGTGGTTAAACAAACTGCGCTGAGGAAACTGTGCCACGTTCAGACATACGTTCAAACGTTCAAACAACAAGCCACACAAAACAAACAAGGGTGACAACCCACCATGGTTTGTCATGTCAGGCAAACCAGGCCAATGTATTGTGGGGCAAGTTTGATAAACAAATGGTCAAGGAACACCTAATTTCTTTGAATGAGTTCAAATCTCCAGGGCCCGATGAACTGCATCCTAGGCCATAGCTAGACCTAAGGTTTATCCCTGGATCGTCCAGGGGTCAAACCTGTTCATCTAGCTGACACACAGGGGATCCAGTGCTCAGGCAGGGGTGAACCCTGGATGATCCCAGGATAAACCTTAGGTCTAGCTGTGGCCCTAGAGTAATAAAGGGTCTGGCAGAAGAACTCTCAGAACCACTGTCAATTATCTTTGCGAAATCATAGAAGACGGGTGAGGTGCCGGATGACTGGAGGAGGGCTAACGTTGTCCCTATCTTCAAAAAGGGCAAAAAGGAGGAACCTGGGAACTACAGACCAGTCAGTCTAACATCCATCCCTGGGAAAATTCTGGAGCAGATTATAAAGAAGTCAATCTGTAAACACCTTGAAAAAATGCAGTGATTACTAGAACCCACTTATCTCAAAATATAGTGAACCAGATAAAGAAAATAAGCTTGTTGCATAAAAATAACAATTCTAGAGATGGACAAAGTTCCCTCATCTCAATTCAAAATGGGCTTAGAAAAAGCTTGAGCTTTTTTTCAGAGATCTCTGAAATCTCAGAAAGAACTTGCCCTTTTAAATTTCCTATTTCGTAGTCTCTGCTCCTGTTAAATAACTCCCTTTGTTGGTCTTTCAGGGTTTACTCCCTTTGCCACATCGCCAGCATGTGGCAAATCTCTGAGCAGACAGAAACTCATCTTGCCTCTAGTGTACATGTTTGAACAGTGTGGCATCTGATGCACAGCCCATTACATACTGTCACTGCTGATATATAGAGCCTTCGGGAGTGTGTCCTAGTGATCGGGGAAGCCTTGGGCTTAGTATGAGAATAGGGCAATGGTAGGCAAGCTGGTTCCTTCCAGATGTTTTGGAGTACAACTCTCACAATCTATGATTACTGAACATGCTGACTGTGATTTATGGGAGTTGTCCAAAACATCTGGAGGGCAGAAGGTTGCCTATGCCAGGAATAGGGTGTTAAAGTATGTCCCTATTTACACCTGTGCCATGTTGGGGGGCAAGCAAATACTGCCCTGCCAACCTACCACTGTTCTTAGTCTCCCTCCTCTCCGCCCTTTTCTACGCATCCTTGATCCTTTCCTTTCTCCCCAAAACTTCCAGCAGTGATTCAGGAGAGAGCATGAAGAAGAGACTGCTCCTTGGACCGCCATTAGGCATAAAAGCCATACTAACAGGAAGTTCCCAGCAAAGAAATCCTTGGGATTTTAGTTTGCCGGGGCTTCTGGATCTTCAGTAAGGACCTGGAAGCCCCAACAAATTCTAATCCCCAGGGATCTTTGTGCTGGGAACGTTTCCTTTGGGCAGTTCTCCGCTTTGCACATAGGCAACTTTTCATGGCTGCTGATAGTTTTGGGGGGGAAAGAGAAGGGGATGGGTGCAACTTGGAATGACCAAAGCATATTCACAAGCCAAGAGAAAACTCAAAGGGACTTTGACTTGGATTGTAAAAGGGATATTATTTCCAAATTAAATGGGTTCATTTATGAACATAGAGACACACAGTTCTGAAACTAGGCAACATCTTATCATAATTCTTCCTCCTAGGGAGAATTTCATCCTAAACTGGAATTCTATGCTTGGGTTGTAGCCCATAGTGGCCATCCACCAGTGGAAAAAAAACAACACTGGTGAAATGCACTTCTCCTCCCCACTGCACCTTCCTCAAAACTGTTCCTGGAGTTTGGGAGACCCTCCCGAGAAGATTTCGGGGTACATGGGGAGCTGCAGGGAAGAGATGGGTGTAAGGGAAGGTCTACTTGCATGACTTTGGATATAACCTTTACTTGAGAATAAATCTTATTGAAACCAATAAGATTTACTTCTGAGTACACATACTTAGGATCTGGCTGCATAGCTCACATGAAACCAGTATTTTTATTTTCTCACCACTACCATATAGTAAAGGCTTTAAAGAGAACTGAACCTACATATGAGTGGAAATCAAAACAGAAACTCTTTCGTGCTTCCCTACTACCACCTAGCTGGTGTCAACAAATTAGGAGCTAGTTCTTTGGTAAATATTTTCCCCCAAAATCCAGATCTCATAAATACAAGAAAAATATGAATAGTCAAGTGGGGGGAAATCATGTACCAAATGAACAAACTTAGTACAAAATATTGCAACACCACTGCAAATGAAAGGCTGGAGATGATTTATTTATAGAATAATCAGTATTTTAATGTGGAATCTGTTTTACGTCAATACTTAAGTTTCTATTTGTTGGTTTAACAAATGCATAATTTAATTATGTACCTCTTCCACTTCTGCCCACGAATCTCAGATCATTAAAACGTGCCACTTGATTCTTCATTACAGCAGAGGCGTTCCTCAGCTCTGCAGAATAATTTTCATCGTTCCCAGCCATGACTGTGACCACTGTCCCATCTGGAACTTCTCCTAAAGCTACTACCTGTGACAGTAAAAACACAAGAATAACTTCTTAGAATTATGTGGTTCAAATCTCAAACCCACCACTGAATTTTTATAAGAATTTGGGTGTGAAAATCATGCAATCCATCATGGGGAGCAAGACCCAGGGATCCTGTTGGCCCTCCTCCTCCTATCCGTGTGTTGGGAACACACCTGCTGCCATGAGCCTGTACATGCATATGCTCCCCCCTCCACACACACGACGTAGAACCTTGGCTTCCACATCACTGGGGGAACTTAGGTGTGAAGAGCAGGCTTCCTGCTACAGAGGTGCCACCCAATGGCCCTGTTCAGAAGACACCAATGTGTGGATGGTGGCGGGTAGGACTGACAGGTATTTGATAACAGGCCGGGGCTACTCTCCCACTCCACGTAATTGTTCACATTATTTGTATGCCTAATTAGGGCTACAATAAAGGTAAATTCTTATACTACCATGTTGCAGCATTGGGCCCACATCACACTGGCAACACTTGTGTATAAGAACCATGTGGGACAGACAGATGAAATGTTTCCTTCCCATGATGCCAGTAACACTAGCACTTGGGGAGAGGTAATGTTTGCATTACAATATTCCATTCTGCTTGTTACTTGGATCTCTACATCTATGCATTCTCCTAGGATCTTTACTCCTCTGTCTCAAGATCATGGCCACAGCTAGACCTAAGGTTTATCCTGGGATCATCCAGGGTTCGCCCCTGCCTGAGCACTGGATCCCCTGTGTGTCACCTAGATGAACAGGTTTGACCTCTGGACATCCAGGGATAAACCTTAGATCTAGCTATGGCCCATGTTAAGTTGTAAGTTTCTCTTCTTTTGGTTTTAAAAAATAAAAATAAAAGAGTGGTTCTAGTTTTCAGGATTATGGAGAAAAATCTAAAAATATGTGAATTATTTTATGTTAAAGGTCTGTGAACCTGTGGTTTTCTATGGTCGGGGTTCTTAATCACAGCACAGTTGCTCCTTTTGGTCTATAACCCCACCCCTAATATCACACTAGCTCTACGAAAGGAAAGAGAGAGAAAATTTAAATTTTGAAGAGAGTTATTAAAAATTAAATAATATACTTTGCATCTTTTAAACCACAAAACTGATGTTTGTTCAGTTGATACTCAATTTTTCCTGTCAGTTCACAGAGTCATGATGCAAGGCCAGAAATGAAGCATGTCACAGTGCCTGTAGCTTCACAGGGCCGATTTTAGCTATTCTATCACACTACTGAATACTCTGGCCTCCACCAAGCACCTTTTAATATGCCAGAATATGTAGATCCTGCCATCCCAAGTAGCTGATATAACAACAGGCCACTTGCTTCTATATTACAAGTGACAGATAGTTGCAAAGTGCCTCGAAAAGCAAGAACTCCTATTACTGTAGTGAGTGTAAGCCTATAAATATATCAGTAGCAAAACCTACAGTGGTTTGTGAAGTACGGTTGAACTGAACACACAAAAGCTGGAAAATCATTTTTGCAGCCATAATATGGCACACACACACACTTTCAAACCACAACACACCTTGGGCAAAGGAACCAATTCATGTGATGAAGGACAGGAGCCCATTGGGATGCACACATGACTGCTGAACCACTGGGCTCTGGGACCTATCAGTCAACAGCCTGAATGCTATGACATGTGAGATATTACACACACCAAGTCAGAGTTGACCCCTCATTTCATGTTGGCTAAGCTACAGGGGTTAGCGGCCCCTATAGCCTATACCGCTTATCCTTCTCCCTTTTCCCCCCCAGCTTTCCCAACCTTGTGCCACGAGCAGAAGCTGCTAGCAGCATATAGTACTGCAGGGACAGTATTCACTGTAGTAGCTAAGAGGTTCATCAGACAAGCGTTTTATCGCACACTCGCTACTGCCCACTTACGGATGTGCGCACGTCCTTTAGACCATGATGACGTGCTGCTCCCACTTGTTTTTCCGTAGCTAAATTGACCCCTTTTAATCCAACTTTTTTTAAAAAAACGGAATGTGCTGCGATCTCCTGCTGTGTTCAGAAAAAGTGGCACAATAAAAACAGTGGGCCACGTGGTCTTTGTTTGCTTCCTCTTTCCGCTCCGGGAAGCATGAGGAAGTGCAGAGAAGCGACATCCCCCCACCCATGTAAGGCTTCAGCAATCAGTTGATGCATCTCCAACTAATTACAAACTACTAAAAATGCATCCTCAGCCACTGATAGCCTATTAACATCAACAATGAGCTGATACCACTTGCAGTTCGTGACTGGAACTGCCAGAAATTAACTCCTGCACTCATATAGACAGGTAGAAACGGGGTGGAGGCTATGAGGGAGGCGGTTTGCCTTTGCTGTCTACTATTAATGTTTGTTGTGGTGGGCACTGGCTTTCCTCTCTCTATCTGGTATGACATCCCAACTTCCTCTCTGCCAACCAGCAGTCAAGCGGTTATTTCCTTCAGTGCTAACACTGGCACAGGGTAGGGGTGGTGGAACAAGTGGAAAGTGGGTATAGGGTGAAGGCAATGGATGCCAAACTGTTAACCCTTGTACCGCTGCCTTTCCCTCAGCTGTTTTCACTCAGGCATGAGGGGACAACTCTGACTTCGTATAATATTTCACAGGTCCAAACAGTCAAAGTGTTGACTGATAGGACCCAGAGCCCTGCAGTTCAACAGCCAAGTGTGCATCCTATTGAGCTTCTACCCTTCATCACTTGCCAGACATGCGCTGGTCCCTTTGCCCAAGGTTTGAAAGAGGGCTGCCTTTACGGCTGAAAAAATCATTTCCTAACTCACAAACTACTGTTGGTTTTGCCACTGATACCACAGGTTTTGTTAGGAAAGTTTTTAACACATGTCTTGATCCCACTCCTGCTTCCCCCAAATAGTGAAGCAAGAGCACAAAGGTATATGGAGACTCTGGTATATATCAACACTGGAGCTGTACGAGAAGATTTCCCCACATCTAGAGCAATTCTACATTTTATGTATCATCTGGAGTATACATTGGCTACAAAAACTGGCAGGCTAAAAGTCTGGAAGGCAGGGAAATTCGGCACAAGTGGTGGTCAGAAGAAATCTGTGGTGGGCAGGGGTGGACCATGGCAGCTGGATGCAAGGAGTTCACAGCTTCCCAGTATTTTCCAACGTCTGGTTACCAGTATGCCAGAAGTGGCAGGAGGACACATCTGCTGTGGCTCACCCTGGAATCAGTCACAATTCAGAAGGCCAAAGAAGATGTGAAATCTGGGAGCAGGGAAGTTGGTCACAAGTGGTGGTCAAAGAAGAACGTCTGTCACGGGCAACCAAAGACCTTTCAGAAGACTTGCCTGTGACTAGTACGTTTTCCACTATCTTCAAATTGTCGTGCTGATTAAAACCTCCCTCATCACGCTTCTTTCACGCAGAGCCATGAACAGAATGCATGCATCTTTGAAATGTGCTAGCCAGCACCCATCTGCTTGCTTGCACCAGGTGACACAGTGTCCAGATGTGGCTGTTTGCCCAGATAAAATTCTACTGCCAGTATAGTAAACATGCCTGGAGTGGGGGCTCTGGAGGCAAGGGCTCCAGGCTGGGAACAGTGGCTTGTGGAGGAGATCATGCCTAGGGCGGCTGGGCAGGGGTTCATGGTAGGAATGGGGGTCTGGGGTGGGGGGCTCATGCCAGGAGTGGGTATCAGAGGTGGGAGCTTGTTTGGGGCTCCAGGCTTAGGGGCAGTTGGAGGGGTGGTTTCGGGGGGTTGTACCTAGGTGCCTGGATTGAGAGCTCATGCCTGGTCATGTCTGCGGTGGTGTCTGAGATGGGTGTGATGTCTGAGGTAGGGGCTCAGGGGCATGGGAAGGGTGCCCCAGTAAAGGACTAACCGTTCATAGGGTGTTGTGGGGGGGGAGGGCCTGCCTGGCTTCTGATGCCTTGGCCTCGCCCCAGGTATCAACCCCCTGATTGCTCCCCACACAGACCCAGATATGAGCTCCCGCAACTGCTGTCCAAATCCCACTCAACCTGAAGCCCCACCCTGAGCCCCCATCCGTAGATACCTTCCCCCAGCACGAGCTTTCATCTCCAATACCTGACCTGAGACTTCTAGAATCATAGAATCATAGAATAGCAGAATTGGAAGGGGCCTACAAGGCCATCGAGTCCAACCCCCTGCTCAATGCAGGAATCCACCCTAAAGCATCCCCGACAGATGCTTGTCCAGCTGCCTCTTGAAGGCCTCTAGTGTGGGAGAGCCCACAACCTCCCTAGGTAACTGATTCCATTGTCGTACTGCTCTAACAGTCAGGAAGTTTTTCCTGATGTCCAGCTGGAATCTGGCTTCCTTTAACTTGAGTCCATTATTCCATGTCCTGCACTCTGAGAGGATTGAGAAGAGATCCTGGCCCTCCTCTGTGTGACAACCTTTCAAGTAATTGAAGAGTGCTATCATGTCTCCCCTCAATCTTCTCTTCTCCAGGCTAAACATGCCCAGTTCTTTCAGTCTCTCTTCACTGGGCTTTGTTTCCAGACCCCTGATCATCCTGGTTGCCCTCCGCTGAACACGCTCCAGCTTGTCTGCGTCCTTCTTGAACTGTGGAGCCCAGAACTGGATGCAATACTCTAGATGAGGCCTAACCAGGTCCGAATAGAGAGGAACCAGTACCTCACGTGATTTGGAAGCAACACTTCTATTAATGCAGCCCAAAATAGCATTTGCCTTTCTTGCAGCCATATCACACTGTTGGCTCATATTCAGCTTGCAATCTACAACAATTCCAAGATCCTTCTCGTTTGTACTATTGCTGAGCCAAGTATCCCCCATCTTGTAACTTTGCCTTTGGTTTCTATTTCCTAAATATAGAACTTGGCATTTATCCCTATTAAGTTTCATCCTGTTGTTTTCAGCCCAGCACTCCAGCCTATCAAGATCACTTTAAAGTTTGTTTCTGTCTTCAAGGGTATTAGCTATCCCACCCAATTTGGTGTCATCTGCAAATTTTATCAGCGTTCCCTGCACCTCCTCATCCAAATCATTAATAAAAATGTTGAAGAGCACTGGGCCCAGGACTGAGCCCTACGGTACCCCACTCGTTGCCTCTCCCCAGTTTGAGAAGGTTCCATTGATAAGTACTCTTTGAGTCCGATTCTGTAGCCAACTGTGAATCCACCTAATAGTTGTTCCATCTAGCCCACTTTTAGCTAGTTTGTTAATCAGAATGTCATGTGGTACTTTGTCAAAAGCTTTGCTGAAGTCAAGATATATGACGTCCACAGCGTTCCCACAGTCCACAAGGGAGGTTACCTTATCAAAAAATGAGATCAAATTTGTCTGACAGGACTTGTTCTTGACAAATCCATGTTGGCTTCTAGTGATCACTGCATTGATTTCAAGGTGTTTACAGATTGACTTCTTTATAATCTGCTCCAGAATTTTCCCAGGGATGGATGTCAGATTGACTGGTCTGAAGTTCCCAGGTTCTTCCTTTTTGCCCTTTTTGAAGATAGGGATAACATTTGCCCTCCTCCAGTCGTCCGGCACCTCACCCGTCTTCCATGATTTTGCAAAAATAACAGACAAAGGTTCTGAGAGTTCTTCCGCTAGCTCCTTCATTATTCTAGGATGCAGTTCATCGGGCCCTGGAGATTTGAACTCATTCAAGGAAATTAGGTGTTCTTTGACCATTTGTTTATCAATCTCAAACTGTAATCCTGCCCCCTCAACTTCTGCTTCACTTTTTCCAGGGGGGTCATAGACCCGCTTTTGGGAGAAGACCGAGGCAAAGTAGGAATTGAGCACTTCAGCCTTTTCTTTGTCATCTGTTATCAATTTGCCATCCTCATTAAGCAGTTGAACCACCATTTCTTTCCTCCGTCTTTTACTATTCACATATCTGAAGAAAGCCTTTTTATTGCTTTTAGCATCCCTTGCTAATCTCAGCTCATTCACAGCTTTAGCCTTCCTGACACCATTTCGGCACTTCTGCACAACTTGTCTGTACTCTTCTTTTGTAGCCTGGCCTTCCTTCCACTTCCTATATGTATCCCTTTTCCTTTTCAGGTCATCTCTAACGTTTTTGTGGAGCCTCATTGGTTTCCTCTGTTGTCTTCTATCTTTTCTCCTTGTTGGAATTGTTTGTAACTGTGCCTTTAAAATTTCCTTTTTTAAATACTCCCACCCATCCTGCACTCCTTTTCTCATTAGGCTCATTTGCCATGGGACCTTACTTATCATAGTTCTGAGTTTATTAAAATCAGCTTTCCTAAAATCCAGAGTATGTGTATGGCTACACTCAACTTTTGTCTCCTTCATAATCAAGAATTCAAGCATGGCGTGGTCACTTCCCCCCCCCCCCCCGAGTTCCCGTAACTGCCACTTTATCCACTAAGTCATCCCTATTGGTCAATATCAAGTCAAGGATTGCCGATCCTCTAGTTCCTTCCTCCACTTTCTGTAGGAGAAAGTTATCACCCATACATGTCAGGAATTTCTTGGAAGGGCCGCTTTTGGCAGTAATGGTCTCCCAACAGATATCAGGGTAATTGAAGTCCCCCATCACTACTACATCACACTTCCTTGAAACACTGGCAATTTGTTTCTCAAAAGTTTCGTCCTCGTCTTCTCCTTGATTGGGTGGTCGGTAGTAGACTCCGATTATCATGTTCTTTTTATTCCTTGCCCCATTTATTTTAATCCAGATGCTCTCGATGGGGCTCCCAGTCTGATCCGCCTGTATTTCTGTGCAGGGATAGGTATTTTTAACATATAGTGCAACTCCACCTTCCTTTCTATTTTCTTCCCTTTCTAACCACCCTTCTGCAGGGCGGGGGGACACAGCCCTTTTAATTCCCTCTCCCTGCCTTAAACCTTGATTGATTGACCTGGACTAAGCTGCTCTGCCATAGGGCTCCAGAGGGCTCCTTTAAACCCTTCCCCCTCTGGCTGTATGCTGCAGCTCAACGCAAACATTCCAAAGTCACCAATAAACTTCACTCAATACAAACAAATGGGTTGTTGGTTTGTTTATTTATTTATTTATTTATTTATTTATTACATATTTATACTGCCCAACAGCCTAAGCTCATATCTCCCCCAATCCTTGATGGGTTTCGGTGGCTTTCAAGCTTACTAGTAGTTGGCCCATGGTAAATTTGGTGGCTTTCCATCTATATTTCAGGCGACAGGTCACTCCTTTTCACACTTTTATCTCAAATTTTCACACTCAAAAAAATGTCTACCATAGCCTGTTCACTAGAAGAACTCCCCACAAACCTATACCTAATTTATGTCTATGAGGCCTTACATGGAGGGTGGGGTGAATCCCTTTTCCCTATAACATCCCCAAATAAGTTTTGTTATGCACCAAAACTAGCTAATCAACTAGAAGATTACATAGCTATCTACGTGCAATATTTGGGGTAGACTGGACAAGGGGAAGCTTAGCTCTGCCCCAAAAACTGACTTTTTACCCCTATGGGGGGACACACCATAAAATGGTGTTCCCAACCATAACTATAGGTCACCTGACTGGCCACCCACAACATGGAAGTCATTTTATTTTCAATTTTGTTTTCGGATTGCATTTTTGTATTACTGCACCTGTATTTGAGATACGTTATGAGCATCTGAGAATCCATGGTTCCAATGCAAAAACTCCCATTGGCATCGACTGGATGCTAAAACTGTAATTACCACAAGAAATCTTTATTAGACATACATAGGGCATCACTACTCCCATATCTTTGCTCGAAAGAGAGGGTAGTTCAGTTAAGAATCCACACTCAACTAATAATAAAAAATCACATCACAAATGTGAAGTATTATTGATTAATTTAGGCATTGCTTCCACCCGTAAAAAACAGTCTCGAAGTGACTTACACACACAAATGCAGAAATCCATAATTAGTGTAATGTAAGGTGCTAAGTGGAATCAGGAGGACTTAGAAGTGTTTCACAATGGCTGAATCATGCCTGATTCATCCTTGAGCACTAAGAGCCTCTGAGCAAAAGAATATAAATGACTGCAAAAACATCTGAAGGAGGAGTAAAATCACTCCAGCTTTACTCCAGTCCTTGCAGCCGGGCACTTTGATCAAGAATTGGACAAAAATGAGCATGTCTCTTCTGCAATATTTATGGGGAAAGTACTGAGTGGTCAAAAGTAAAGCTGATGAAAATAGGAAGCTGCCTTAAATTTTGTATACTTTTTTTAATGTTTACTGTTTTAACTTTTGTGAACCGCCCAGAGAGCTTCGGCTGTGGGGTGGTATATAAAAGTAATAAATAAATAAATACATACATACATCAAGTCAGACCATTGCTCTATTTCGTTCACTATCACCCACACCGGGGGTGCAAAAAACATGAAGCGTTGTTGGAAGAAGGAAATGGAGGAGTGATTTCTTGGGTGGAGGGGCAGAGTGGTGTGTGTTCAGTTGTAGTGTGCTGATAGTGCCGGTAGAGTCAGTGCTTGATTTCGAGAGAGAGTTGCCTGCCCTATGTGGGAGATGTGACTTGGTAAACCTGGATTCTTAATTAAAAAGGGAGGATGCAGTTGCACAATTGTGAGTAAAAAATAATTTTGCTCATGCTCAAGGGCACCTGCTTATTTTCTGCTTAAGAATTCTATGCCATGAATTCATCTCAGGCAAGTCTATTCCTCAGATGTAAATTGGGACTAAATGTCCTATAAATGGTATAAAATGCATATGCATGTAGAATTTGGCCTGTGGCTTACCTCACCATTTTTGTAAGCTAGGGTTGTCTGTTTGCATCTACTTTTAGTTCACTTACTGCCGGTGCCATATTTGAATCTAGATTGTGTTGGCCCCAACGCCATGCCACTGGGCTTCAAGACTCCCCCATGAGCCCCACCATTGATGCATAGGAATGTCCCAGCTTTCATTTGTGAAAATTGGGGGGCATGGATTTGCCTTTTTTCCCCACTCATTATTGCAATGCAAAATACAAACGAGCCAGTTTCTTGCTGTCTGAGCAAAGCTCTGCCCCAGCAGCTACGTTGCACTTTCCAAAATTGCCTCCCAGAGCTCCCCTACACAAGTCTGCACTTGGCCGCCGGAAGACATATAAAACTGGGTAGAACAAACAACCAAAATTAACAACTTTCCTAGATTGAGATTCCACTCTTAAACTAAGTTCTCAATTAGGTTTATGGCCAGAAATCAATCCAGATACCATTACTCAGATGTCAGAGTTCAGCCCAGTTTAAGGGAAAGAAACCAGGGCCGTAGCTAGACCTAAGGTTTATCCCAGGATTGTCCGGGGTCAAACCTGCTCATCTAAGTGCCACACAGGGCATCCAGCACTCAGGCAGGGATGATCCTGGGATAAACCTTAGGCCTAGCTACGGCCCAGGTTTCAATGATACATGTGAACTGAACCTAAGAAACAGTAAGACTCATATTCTTGCATTCAACTGCCCAAATATAATTCATATATAATTATGTTACTTTGATCTAAATCTTTGAGTCTACAACCTAAAAATGCAGTTCATTTAATTCAGTGCATAATCCATTTTATCCCATAAACCCAAAGCATCCTGTTTCCTTTTCAGAGTTCTACCTCTTAGAGCAAGGTGTACAACTTGCAGGCTGCTCTCAGACACCTGTTGTGCAGCCCTTCTGCCAAAGCCGCCTCCTCTCCCAACCCCCAGAATGTGGAAGCAGCTGACATTGCTGGCAGTGCAGAAGCAGAATGGATCACTGGAGTGGTGGGAGGCAGCCACCCCTCCCTCAATGGCTCCAAAGCAGACTCCCCACCCCCAAATTCATCTTGCATAGGATCACTGGGATTGGGATCAGGCTAAGGCTTCCCCATCCCAGTGTGTGTGTGTGCGCACACACAGTTCCCTGCCTCCCCTAGCTAACACTGCATGTAGCCCTTGAGGTCAAAAATATTGTGCAGAAACCCCTTCTTCTCTTCACCAACAGCAGGCATGGCCAGGAGGAAGTGGCCAGTGAATGTGGCAATGGGACCAGACGCAGAAATCGAGCCCCGAGTGGGGTCAGGAGCAGTATGCAGAGAGGTGCAGCACTGTTGCCAAGGCGGGTGGCAATAATCTCCCCAACAATCAGGACCAGAATGCCCTTCTCTGCCCTCTTCTCAGTCAAACTCCCTTGCTTGCCAGGAGGAGGCATTTAAAGACCAGCAGGACAGGGCCAAGTAAGGCTGTCTGGCAATTCCCTTGGCAGATGGGATATGCCAGGAAGAGGTGAGTGATGTGAACCCTCTCCTTTTTTTGGAGATAAAGTCAAGAGACAGAGGGAGAGAACCAGACCAGACCCTGCAAGTGATAACTCAAATCCCAGCCCTTTCTGATAAAGAAATATACTTTATGAAAAATAAGGTAAATACCTTAAAAATAAAAAAAATGAATTATAAATGCATTGTTTTAAATGGATACTGACTGTTTTTATGCTTTTTAAGTTTTTGAATTTTGTATATCAGTTTTTAATGTTAAATGTTTTAATCTTTGTAAACCACCCAGACAGCTTCGGCCATGGGGATAAAATAATAATAAAAGTTAATAAAATCTGAAAAATGAATATTGAGCAAAATTTAAGCAACATTATCCTTTATTTTTTCTAAATCCCCAAAGATGCCATTTGTTGAATTTTTCCATACAAAAGATTACCAGGGTGGGGTGGGGCATGTTATGGTTCCAGGAAAAGTATATGACAAAACTGAGTATCTCCTCAAAGCTTGCAAATTGTTTGTTTGTTTTGAAAAGCCATGTTCATCTGTCCTAATAACCAATGCCCCCAAATTCAAGCCAATGACACTAGCAATGGCCAAGGTGTTTAGGCTGGAAGCAGGAGCTGCAAGTGTGAAATGAAAGTACTATGCCATAATGCTGAGCAGCAATACTCTGAATCATAAAAAAGCCTGAACAAGTATTCTGGAGAAATGCTGGAAAAATCAACATCTCTTTTACTGTGCAATCCTATGCCTGCCTGCTCAGATGTAAGCCCAATGGAGATCAATGCAGCTTACTCCCAGAAAGTGTGCACAGGGTTACAGCCTTAAAGGCCCTAATTATAACTGGCTACTGGAATACACTTCTATAAAAAGCAACATCTACATTCAATTTAAATACTATAGAACCATATGCATTATTCTCTTATTGCCAAAAGTACATTTAATAGTTTTAAAAAACAAAATTATACTTTGCTTGATTTAAAAAAAAAATCCTCCATGCTTGCCATTTATATTGAAGCTATTTAAACCAGCTGAGTTACATACTCTAAAAATTGGGGTTTACGTGAAAATGCTGACAGACCCTAAAGTATAGCAGTGCTACTGAACAGAATTAATACTTCACACTAAATTTTAATGTATGTATTTATTTATGCTGTTACCTGGAAACCTTTTTTGCTAATATGTCATCAAGGTCAGCAAAAAGACCTGATTTCCTAATAATTCTCACTACAATCCTTTAACCATTTACTTTGGTACAGTCCCACTGACTCTAATAAGGCTTCTCTGGAGCAAGTGATGTGATGACTGGACACAGTGTTTTGTGAAAATATAATGAAATATTAAAACGTTAACAGTGGGTCAAATGTTGGATTCCTAGTCCAGTTGCACTATATAGAATGGTTCATGGGAATTTGATGGAAGGAGCTGGGTCAGACCCACATTCCTTCCAACATGAAGTCAATAAATGTATTTATCTAACTGTCCTTAATTTACTAAGCAAAAGTGGGAAATTAATCGCATTTCCTTGGGGGGAGAGTTGCTTTGGAATCAGCGGAACCCCTCCAAATAAAAATCTTTAGGCTCAGGGTGTTTGCACATCTTTCTCAGTAAATCCAATCAGAACCCCACCCACCCTTGTCAGCATTTTCCTAACATTCCATAGTGCTTGACCAATATGATTTTTAAAAATTATAATCAAAAGCAGCACAATTTATAACATACCTCATCTATTACAACTGAGCACAAAATAGATTTAAGACCCTGCTTTAAACCCAATCAGTCGCTGCATATAAAAGCGCCTTGCTGTGGGTGATCTACTTTTCTATCAAGTCAATGTGTATTTTCAACTGGCGTTTTATTCAGTTATTACTATTTGGGATTGTTTTCAATTAAATTACCTTTTAGAAATAAATATTTTCCATTTAGTTGACACTGATACTACACCATGCAATTTTAGTCTCTACTATTAAACCCAAAATGTCTTACAAAGTTTCTTTAAAGATGAATATACATCTTTCTATTCATCATGTATCATACTATACATAATGTGCTAACATCATTTTCAACATACAAAAGTTTTCCATTAGAACTAGATAATACACGCAAATAACCTTACATCCTAAACACTTTCATTTGTAAATACGTTTTGCTCATTTCAGAAGAATCTATTTCCAAGTAAGTCCAGAGCCTTTTTATGGTATAAGCAAAGTACACTGCCTGGTCACGTTATACAAGTGAAGTCTGGATTTAAATGCCATCGGGAAAATGCTCAGGGCACAAGGCAGTATATTTGATGCCTCAATTATTTGTTTATATAGTATTGGCACACATAACGAACATACCACAGTATCATTTTAGCACTCTTAATACTGGATCAAGTCACCTAATATAGCTGGTATAACTATGAACCAGTATAAATTATACAACAGATATGTGATTTATTATTAAAAAGACATCTATTTGTCTGTTAAATATGTTACTGATACATATCACCTCTATGTATATATTTTAAGATTTGGTTCAGAGGTCACCTCCCTAACACTTCAAAGTTGACCAAGAACACATATATTAATTTAAATGACGTATAATGCTCAGTTTAATGCACTACAACTCTGAAATAAGTGTAATTTATCATTGTTCAAAATTACAAGCAACATTATCTGAAATACTACCACTAACTGTCAGCAACCCCTGTGATTCAAGTGTTGAGAAGTGCCCCACTCCTGAAAACAGACATGGTTCTTGAGCATGTCTGGCAGATTTACAAGACAGAAAAAAGCACAGGAGAGTTTTCCAAATGTCTATCTCCACTTGCTATCTGCAAGCCGTATCATGCAGAGCTAAGACAAAGAACGACAGTAATCAGAACTAAGACACCAATCATCTCTCTCACAGTTTTTCTAGGAATGAGTACAGATGGCATAGCAGGCTGCCAGTGAGTTCAAGTAACCAGATTCCACCACTCTCCATCCTCAATAACTTTTTGAAACCTCCAATAACTTTTTGAATCATCTTGTAATGAGTGTCCAGTGAAACTAGGCCACCTGAAGGAATTCAAAGCTTTTTCTGCCAAACTATGAACAAAGTACAAAACTAAACCAGTGTTACCATTTCCCAAACAGCTTAGTAATGTTTTCTTTCCCATTTACAAAAACAGCATCTCTTTTAGCACTATATTACACTCTCTGGAGTAAAATGTTCAGTCTGTGTATGATTTGCAGCTCAGAATTACATGTGGCTTTGGCCATGGCTATTACACTAGGGCAAAAGGCTAGTGTCTGGCAGAAGGGCACGGTGCACTCTATTTACATTCCATGTATATTTGTGCACACATCAAATCTCCATGTACAACATTCCAATTTCTAATGTTATCCACCGTTAGGTAATAACTGTCGTGGAACAATCCAACTTAGAAGTGAAAGTTTTGGGATATAGCTGAGGAGTATAAAAACACACCTGGGGGAGAGAGACAGAAAGACAGACAGACAAACACACAGAGAGAGAGAGAGAGAGAGAGAAAGAGGAGGGAAAAGGCATTCTACCTTTCCTAATGTCCATAGGGTGAGAACATGTCAGTATTTATTTATTAAAACATGTGTATCCTGCCCTGTTATCATTGGGATCTCAGGGCGGCGTACAGATAAAATTAGAATAATATAAACATAAATAATTTACACAGCTAAAAATGAATTAAATAGTTTACAAATTAAAACTGGTAGAAATTTTTTTAAAGCAATATTTTTTAAAAAACCAATTAACACTATGTGTAACCATGGGAAATTTAGCCCTTGAAGGCTTTGATAAAAAGCCATGTTTTAACTTGGTGCTGAAATGAAGCCAGTGTTGGTGCCATTCAGGCCCCCAAGAGGAGGGTATTCCACAAGCAGGGTGCCACAACAGAGAAAGCCCTCTCCGACTTCCCACTATAATGTATGTCTTGTGTTGGTGGTACACAGAGGAGAGCTCCTCCAACAGATCTCAAATCTTGGGCAGGCATATTTTCAGTAGAAAATAACAACATTCCTCATTTAGATCTGGGTGGTATTTAACGGATGTGTGATCCTTCTAATAACGTAGCTCTGTTTCCCCTGGCAAAGCAAGCATCTTCTTGGGCAAACACTTTCAAATTTGTCCAGCAGGAGGACAATACAGCCTCCCACTGAAAAGAAGGGAAGTATCCTGCTTCCCCCTCCCTTTCCCCCCTTCATCTTAGACCCAATCTAGAGCCCATCCTGGCTATCACTAGTTTTAAAGCACCTTTCATCCTTGTTACTCAGTGAATCAACAAAGCCCCTTATGTAAAATATATTTTTGTCTTAAGAGTTTCCAAACAGAACTTTAAATCTAACACCTTGACCCAACTGCAAAAAGGTACTCCCTACAATAGTCCTGGAAACTTTTCCTAAGTTTTGTCTTTAGTTCAACAGCAGCAGATCATCAAACATAATACCACTACTTATTTCATGCCTATGAATCTCTGGGTAAGTAAAGGGAAGATGGCTAGTACTGGAATTTGAAAACATTGGGGGGAGCTAAACCACCACTTTCTTTCATTCTGGAAAGGTTAGCTCCAGTGTCCCCAAAAGATCCTGTCCGATGTTTTCAAGGGTCTAATTGACCCTAATGTTCAATTAGATGTAGCATACTTTTGTGGTTAACCTGGTTATTAGCTGAGGGATTTAAAAGATTACTTTGCACTGGTTGGGGTCATTTTATTAAAGAACGCATTTGCTGTATAGTCCTTGCACACAGAAATGCTTCACCATCACTGGAGTCCAGAGCTGCATGCAGTAAGACAGATAACTGGGAAAGCTAATTCTTTTGAATGGTGGTGAAGTCTTATGGCTAATAATAGTGAGCCGAGTACTGTGACTGATAATGGAAAACTAACAGAAATGTCAACAGGCATTCTAGCTCCCCTCAAAATGCAAGCGCCACTGACTTCAACGAGATTTATTCATGAATGAATGAGTTTGGGACAAAGCCATTATTGTTAGCCTTTATCTGACACCCCTATAATATCCTTTAGAGGATTAAGAAGTAGAAATACTTCTACTCCTTTTTGCAGGATAAATATGAAGTTGCATTGCCTGTACAAATTCGCAAAGGGTGTGTGGCTCTTTAGAATGGAGTTAAATGATACTGATTGTCTTTGTAGAAAAAGGCAAAGTAGTTGCACGAAGTGAATTATATTTGAGGTAAAGAAGGCTGGTTTCCCACAAGGTATAATATGCAAACTAAATGGCGCAAGTCTGTTTAAGGTGGGGGGGGGGGGGCAGTAGAAGAGCTTGGAACTGGAAGAGACCCAATAGCTCTTGCCTTACCATCAAGGTAAGAAGAGGTATATTTGTGTTCCCAGGTACATTTGTGTAAATGATGCCTCATATCTGAGGTAAAAACAAAACAAAAACTGAACAGATTTTGCCCCAGGCAGGCAGGAATAGAAAACTGTGGAGAGTGCTTCATATCGAAGGTATAGTGAAAGTGTACATGTGCAGATAAAAGAAGAGAGCTCTGCCTCTAAAATAATGTGTCTTCATGAGAGGTGGAAGCTGTTGTACAGGGATGGCAAGATAGGTGGGTGTTCCTGGGAGCCATGTCTATGAGAACCCTGAGGGGTACTTCTGGGGGAACAGAAGGCCACATCTCTGTCAGATAAAGTTCAGTGGTGAACTTTACATTACTGTAAAGTAAATGGGGAGCCTACATGCAATGGGTGCAAAAGGACGGTGATTTGCCAGGAGCGCTAGGGACAACCCAAGGGGGGGGATCTACACTACAGCTTTAAAGCGCTTTATAACAGTTTTGACAACTGTTGGAGCCCAGGACACACTGCATATACAGTTTTCAAAACGTTTTCAAAGTGCTTTAAAAGCAATAGTGTAGATCCCCCCCTTGTCTCCTTGCCCCCAACTCAGGCCTGGAAGGAAGACGCAAGGAAGTCGCCTTGCGCCACAGGGGCCGGCCGGGCGAGCGGCCGGGCGGGCTGAAGGTTTGCCCAGCTTCCCTTACCTTGAATGCCACCGGGAGGGTCTTGTTGCAGCGCCAGTGCGAGGGCAGCACGGAGCACAGGAAGTTGGGGCTGTCGGTGCGGACTAGCTCGGCCGGGTGATCGGCGATGATCTCCACCATGGTGCGGTTGTCGTGCGGGCGAAGCCTGGGTACCGCGGCCGCCGCCTCCTGGTGCTGCTGCTGCTGGGCTGCTGCCACCACCGGGCTCACTTCGCTCATCTTCCCGGGCTGCAGGCTGCTGGAAGGGGGGCTGAACCTCCGGCTGGTGCTGGGATCTACGGGAATACGCATCACAACAGCCACAAGTTAGCGAGTTCTGCAGGGGGGGTTAGGGGGGTGTCGCTCGAGCAGGCGTTTGAGTGGGAACGGGGAGCTGGGAAAATAGCGGGGCAAAAGGAGTGGATCGGGAGAGGGCAGCGGGCGGGGGGGGTGAGAGGAGAAAAACAGGGTCCGATGAAGTGCAGGAAGGGGTGGAAAAGCCACAGTGGGAAGGGAAAGTGCGGCTGGTTCTGGGGAGGCGCTTCCGCGGCTTCCCCGGGGCTGCCTCCTCCTGCGCTTTGCAAAGCGCCACTGCAAAGTCTCCCGGCTGCTGCACAGCTGCGAAGCGCGCCGCTTCCTTCCTTCCTTCCTTTTTGCTCGAAGGCTCCGCTTGCTCCCCCCCCGGCCCCCCTCCCCCTCCCTTCGACCAAGGCTTCGTCGATTGCTACACGCTTGTTGCACCCAAGCCCCCTCCGTCTTTCTTGTCTTCCTTCGTTTAGGAGGTGCTATAAGGGGTTGTTGGGAGGGCGAGGAAATAAAACTAGTTTCTTGAGCGTTGCTGCCGCCGCCGTTGCTGCTTCAATGTGAGACGGGTTGGTTTGTAAGAACCGAGCGGGGGACCGAGGAGAGAACGGCTCGATTTCCTCCAGGGAGGTCCGCCACCCCCACCCACCACCGGCCGAAGTCTCTGGATCGGATAAAGTTAAGATGCCAGGGGACTTTTCAGGTTTCCCGAGTACTAGTTGGGCCGTTTCTGGTAGGAGCGGAGGACAGGCGGGGGGGGGGGGGGGAGGACGGGGGACTGTCTCTTTTGCAAAAGCGTCTTCTCTCTTTGCACAGTCCGAGGCTGCCCTCTTCTTCTTCTTCTTCCGCATAAGAAACAAGTTCTCCGGGGTGGGGTTTAGGGAACGCAAAAGTAGTCAAAATAATAACGAAAGCGGCAACTTTAGACGGCTGCAGAGGAAGGATCACGCGTTTTCCACCGTTCCAGCTTCCGACTCAAGGAAACGCACCAAGCGGGATGAAGTTAGACGGGGCGAGGGGGGGGGGAAGGGGGGCGGCCGGGCTCAAGGGAGCAACTTGCTGAAGAAAGCAGTGGCGGTGCAATCCTGCTCCTTAAGTCGTTGCTGGAACACAAAGTTGAATAGAAGATTTGGAGTTTAAAAAAATCTTTTTTTAATGACCAAAGAAAGGGGGGACGGTAAGAGTTTAACACGCTTTAAAAAAAAATTGCGGGGGTGTTCTACGAAAAAGTCACGTCAAGAAAAGATTGAGGCAACAGGAAGGAAAGTCTGCCTTTTTTTCTTTTCTTTTTTAAATGATCCCAAAATGTGCGGAGGCTGGGATTTCTAATGATTAGGTTTTTGTGGTTTATATATACAGGACTGTCTAACAGGACTCCCCGGCTCGAGCAATCATTATGCTGATGAGAGGCAGCAGCACGTGGTGCCTCCGCCAGTCCTCAGCCTCCGGTCGCCTTCAAAACAAACGTGCGCGCGCGCCTCTCCTCCTGCGCTCTGCGTTGTTGCCGCCGCCGCAGAGAGAGGGAGGACGCGCTGCCCTTCCTGGGAAAGAGCCGCGCTGCCCAATGGGCAGGGGGTGGGGTGGGGTGGGGGGCAAAGGCAAATCCATCCCGCGCGTGTGTGCGTGTGCGTGTGCCTGGGGGTGGGGGACGACTGCCTCCCACTTAATGCTTAGCGCTATAAACTTTTCTACGCTTTCCAAACAAACGCCCCAAAGGTCCGTGGCCAAAGTCTCCCCAAATCTGGGAGGCGGACGCCTCACGCGTCGTCGTCCCGTCCCGTCCCCCGAATTCCCACCGCTCCTTTCCCGTCTTATGGGAAGGAACGGAGCGTGCCTGGCTGGCCCCCTTCACACGCACACACAAAAGGCAGATCTTATTAAAAACTATTTACATACCCAATAGTAAAATAGGGTAAACGCCTCCCCGTGCAGATAACAACCTATCAAATCCTTTCCTCGGTCCTCCTAATTCCTAAGGCTTGAGTTCGCGTGAGGCGGCAACCTTCCTCACCAAGGCAAACTTGCCAGCGCGCCGCGTGTGCGCAAAGGGGAAGCCGAGACCCGCGAGAGGAGGGGTGGGCTGCTCCCGCGCGCGCGCCTCTCCCCACCCCCTAATATCACCAACAATGCGGGGAGTGTTTCGAGCCGCCAGGACGGCTGCGCGCCCTCCCCGTCGGAGCTTTGCCGCGGGGATGCCCGCACCAAGATACGCACGCGGAAAGGCACAAGCGCGCCTGCCGGCGAGGCCGAAAGACCCCGGGACTTCGCGCGCCTCCAGCTTCCACACATCTCAGCCTGTCACTCGGGGGTGGTGGTGTTTATTTCCAAAACCATTATACCGAACGATGGGGCGGGGGAGCCCAAACTCCTGACAAGTCGTTTTTATCCTACTCGCAACTCGTCTGACGTGACGAAGGCTTACATTTCAAAACAAAAAGAGCGCGGCGGGATTGGGGGGGGGGGGGAGAAGCCATCCCGCGCATTTCCGTAGTTACTTGTAGATTGTCCGCTAACCCATAACCCTCTCTTCTTCCTTTCCTTGGTCCTCCTAAAGAGTAATCCTCTCACTTTGGAGCAAATCTTCTCTAATCGAATTCTATTCCAAAAGGACGTATCCTTGAAGAGAACTTGAAATACACGATACTCTATTTTCGTTTTAGTTCTTAAATCTACCTGTCCCCTCTCCAACTCTGATTATGTTCCGTAGTGACCCTGACGCATCGCGCTCCCTCGATGGTATTTTAAGCACAATACAAAATGCTCCCATCCGCTTTTATGCTCTTGCAAAGCCTTGTTGCGAGTTGCGCCAATATCTGTCCTTCCCATGACTTTTGGAAGACACGTGGCTAAGTTTATATAGGAATACAGTTCCGCTGGAAAAGTGACTGTATGGTAAGATGGTGGTGTTTTCCACCTCAACCCTGAAATATTTAGTTGTCAGTAAATCATGCTGATTTATTTGGGATTTACCTCTACCCATTACTTTGTTTAGAGTAATTGGGTTGTGGATTGTTGTTTAGTAGTTTATAATTTAGGGCACATACATTGACTGCAATATTTAATGAACTTGCATCCACAATAAACAATATAGTTGCCAAGATTTCTAAATCGAATAGAACTAGGCCTACTTTTAGAAAATCACACTGAAATATAAACTTTCTCTGCTAAGTAAAAAAGAAAAGCTGAGATGTTTAAGGAAGCTAATGGAAACTACCAGTGTAGAGCTACTTAAAATAGACTGCAGTCATTTATAATGTGGAAATACAATTTTCCACCAAATGCCTCCACAAAATTTTAGGCTTTTGGCAAAACAGCTTGAGCCTTCTCAAAAAATCTCTTTCTGCTTAATACAGTTACCGGTTACTTACTGAATCCAGGAAGGGGATGCACATCTCAGGGATTAGAATTATGAATACCTTGATTAAAACAGCTGTAGACTTGATCCTGAGCATTTTTTTATTGGAAGCAAGTCTCACTGATTCCAATAGGATTTATATACACGTTGAGAATGTTTAGGACTGCAGATGTATGATTTATGAAGATGAATGACAGTTATATGGATTTTGCAGATATTGTATGCTATGGTTTATATTAGATGAGCTGTAGATATGGCTGAAAAGGATCCTTTGGCTTCTTTCAGCTTCCCCATCAAAATTAACTGATCTGAATATGCAAAAGATGTCAGAGATCCACAGAGTTACAATGAAAGTGTGTAATGGTAAGCTGGTTACACAAAACAGCCAAAGTTGAACCACCTGTAAGTGCTATCAGTGAGGGAGAGAAACAAATGCTTAACTCTCCTGTAGAAAGCAGTGGGATTTAAAAGTGCTTCTCTTTGGCTAGATTATACTCTAAATAGATGACCTTCACTTAAAAAATAAAAAGTTCATTAGCCAAGTTTAATACCATTTTAAATAATATAACACTTAAGAGATTTGTAGCTGTGTAATATGGGTGCTTTTTGTTTAAACTGACGTTCTTTGCCATGTTGAATCTTTGTTAAAATATATAACTAATCATCTCAAAGCCTGTCAGAGTGACTTTTTCAAAAGCCATATTTTGAATGTTTCTGTGGTGGCCTTCTGTGGAGAGGTATAACTCTTATTTCACCAACAGAAAAAAACACCATTCTCGTTTTTTTGTAATTTGCTAGAAACAGTGGCACCATTTATGCCAAATTCCACATGCACACGTGTTTTAAAAAACGTTATTGGCACAATGGATGCTGAGCATATATTATACATTTTAAATTAATTTTACTCCTCACTGATGTAAATAAAGCTCAACTGGACAATGTTTAATTTTATGTGTGTTTTTATTGTAACAGTTATTTGTCACTGTCCTGGCCATACAGTCCTAAAGACAGTGAAATGCTATAATTATTTTCCCCCCATACAAAGCATATGTTCTAATGTATATATTTTATTTCAATCAACAACAATTTACATTAGGGTAAGATATGGTAATACATATTTAGGCTGACTTTGCTTGGAGAGTGGATCGGGGGCAAATTATGTATTTCTTTCACAATGGCATAGCCAGGACCAATATCTTGGTGCTGTCTTTTAAATGGTGAATCATCCGTTCATACCTGAACCTGTCCAGATCTTATTTCTCAAATTTAGACAATTATTCAGAAGTTACAGAATGTTGTAGTTGTTGGAAGTGATGTAGAATCACTTGAGCTGTGCTAGTGGTTATCTTCATCTAATAATAATTTGGATTAACGGGCTCAATGGCCGTGGTACAATACTGCAAACACCGGAAGTCTGGTCTAGAAGCTTTCTTTGATTTTGCCCCAGTTATTTATTATTTGGATGCAGAACAAGAGATTCCTTGAGTGCTATTGTGAAATATCAGCTTAATATATTCTGACATGATCCATTTGAAATTAAGGACTTTAAAAACCAGTTTATTACAGTGGTGGTTAAATTAAGCACATGGTTAACTTTGTCCCTGAAATAGCAAAATTTAAATTTGCTTTCCTTTGACTAGATCCTGCTCATAGTTTCATGGCATCATACAATGGGCAAGGTTTGCAATATGAAAATACTACATATAAAAAGTCCATTTTGGTGTAGTGGGTAAAATGTTGGCCTGGGAGTTGGGAGATCCGGGTTCTAGTCCCCACTCAGCCATGGAAGCCCACTGGGTGATTTTGGGTCAGTCACAGACTCTCAGCCCAGCCTACCTCACAGGGTTGTTGTGAGGATAAAATGGAGAGGAGGATTATTATGTACGCCGCCTTGGGTTTCTTGGAGGAAAAAAGGCGGGATATAAATGCTATTATTGTTGTTGTTGTTGTTGTTGTTGTTGTTGTTGTTGTTATTATTATTATCCGAATAACATTATTGACATTTGAAATATTATCTTACAAATATTCTAGTCAAATGATTGGATGGAGCAGTGGTTCGTTTACAAAAGAGTGTTGGATTTCGACCAGGAAGATCAAAGGTTAAACCTTGAAGTTCCTTGGGTGACCGGGGAACAGATGCCATCTCTTACCCCCACTTATATAGAAGGGTTGTTGTGAGAAGAAACAAGGACAAGCTCCTGTGTACAGTGCCCTGAGCTCCTTGAAGGATGAATGGGATACATACAACTTCCCAGAATGACATTTTCTGGAAACCACACCCTGTGATGTTCATTCTCTACGGCTGAAATAAGATGTATAAGGATTGACACATAGCTGTAAGGGGGGTGAGCACTACACACATGCACAGAATAATTTACTTCATGTGGAACAGGGTTAGGGCCTAGCATAAAAGTAAGTTACAGGACTGAGCCACTGCTTATGATTAAAGTCCTAGAAATATTTAACTAAGATGGTTAAACTGTGTGTCTCATATTGCCACTGAATCATCTCCATTATTATTCCTTTTACTGAAAGCTTGCTGCTGTCTACATGGAATATGTTGCCATTTTTGTCAAGTGACATCACTGAGATTATCATAAAATACATAATACGTCTTTGCAGTTTTTAAAAATGTTAATAAACTGGACACCAACTATCCCAAACTTATCCAGAGCTCTATGTGCACAGTGAGTAATTCAACTTTCCGTATTTCTTCAATTCTAAGATGCACCTTTTTTCCCATATAAACATCTCTAAAAATGGGGTGCGTCTTAGAATCGCGGGTGCGTTTATTATTTCTTAGAATCAAAGCTTTTTTCCTGTCGTTGGTACTGAAATTAGTGTGCGTCTTACAATCGATGGCGTCTTAGAATTGAAGAAATACAGTACATACCAATACAAGTCTTTAATTTGCATCTCATCTGTTCTCAACATTATTTGCACAGATAATTTCTTTTGAAATTTCATGTGCATGTTAATATGCTGGAGCTGAACATTTCTCCTGAAAAGTTTCAAATAAATTGGAGGTAGCATTTATTCTAAGTTTATTATTTACTATCTGTATCAAAAGTGATTTATCATATGGAAACAGCTTGCCTCCTTCCCACTGCACCCCCTGAAAAACTGCTACAAAGAGTTTGGAGGACCCTTTGGAACAGGGTGGGAGGTGGTGGAAGGAGTGCAGGGGGAAGGGAGAAATTGGCAAAAATAAACCCCTCCATTTTATTTATTTATTTATTGCATTTCTATACCGCCCAATAGCCAGAGCTCTCTGGGTGGTTCACAAAAATTCTTCCAATGGGATCATCCACTATGGCCTAATCTACACCAAGCAGGATATTGCACTATGAAAGCGATATATAAAAGGCAGGAGCCCCACTACTGCTTTATAGTGGTATTATTGAAGTGCACAGATAACTGTTAGGGCCATTGACACTTGCCATATTATTATTATTATTATTATTATTATTATTATTATTTTATTTATATAGCACCCTCTTTCATACCACTATATTCTGCTTGATGTGGCGCCTAGATGGAAGAAATAAACCTCTACAAGAAGTGGATAATTTATCTGTATAGACAATGTATTGCAGGAATGAGGTATTAAGTATGGACATGTTTATGTAGGTTAGGCATTCAATCACACCAGTACTTTTGCATCTGGATAGGCTCCCTGCTGCCTTCTGGGCACAAATTATAAAGTCATAAATGCCCTATGTGGCTAAGTAGGATCTTGGACATCCCATTAGTGTCCTTATGTGCAGCTGAGAACCCCCCCCCCTTTTTTTTTCCTTGTGAACCACCCAGAGAGGTCCAGCTATTGGGCGGTATAGAAATGTAATAAATAAATAAATAAATAAATAAAGTGAATGTATCCAAAAGAACAGGATGTAAAGCAAGTATTCTTTCTGGCCTCTCCACAACCATGGAGCAGTATCCCTTTGGGCAGGCCTACACAACTGGTGATGCACTAAGGTAAATATGACCCATCAAGCACACCAGGAGCTTGATCTATCTGCTTCTGCTGTTTGAATGGAACTTCAAAAATGGGGTTGCCCACCCTTTGCACACCAGAACACAGAGCTGGCGAACACAATTCATAAACATGGTGGATTCTGAGTTTTGCAAACCTGTCCCAAGAGTCTGCATGAATTAGACCCTAATCATCTTCCAAATCTAAAGCACTGTAGGACTTTCTCATCTGCGTTGGCTTGGGTGGTTATGGTTAAGCTTGCCATTTTAGTATTTCAGAAACAAATCTCTCTTAGTTTTCAAATCCTGTGAATACGCAGTTGTGGGTTCCATTGTTGCTTCTTGTAGTGGCTCCCCATCCGGGCAAAACATGCATGCCCCTCACACATGCATTGTTCCTACAGTAGGATTTCTTGTGAATCCTCACTAGTGCGCCATGCAAGTTTCATCATCAGTGATCTGTGGAGCTCACTATGTTTTGTGATGGCACCTTTGCCTTTCCTTGTGTGTCCTTCTGACAGTAGGGTGGTTGTTTGCAGGCAGCATGTCTTTGTATTTAAAAAGGATCCAAATTCCCATTTGCAATTATTACTGCAATATATCAGTTGCCGGGTTCACTGGTCGTTGTACCATAGTGGTGTATTTGTATTTGCAGGGTTATATTGCAGTGTGGTATAGCGGCTAGAGTGTCAGGCTGAGAGTCGCGAGATCCGGGTTCTAGTCCCCACTTGGCCATGGAAATGCACTGGGTGACTTTGGACCAGTCACAGACCAGTACACATCCCCCTCACACTGTGCATGGATAGAAATTATTAGGTTTTTAAAAGCATAGTGGATTTTGACTTCCCTTGATCCCCTTTCCCCCAGCCCCCCTTCCTCTGAGACCCCTTGGGTTGCAAAACAGGAGAAAAGAGTTAATTCAGCAATGTGCTGTGGTAACTCCCTGCCCCTCCTCCCTCAAGTCAAAAGATCTGGCTCAGTTCCCACCTCCCCTTTTAATGCATGCACAGAGTAAGGAAGAGATGAGACTATCGATTTGTGATAATGTTCATTCCATAAGATAAGGTTGGATGGGAAAGAAGACGAAAACAAAGAAGTGCAGTGAGTGATAAGGCAAAATAGATATCAAAAGGAAACAGTGATAGAAGTATAACAATGGCAGAACTTGGACAAATCCAAATTCCCTGAATACCTTATTACTATAACTTCCAGTTACAACATGTGAAAATTATTAATAACATTTAATTGTGTGGAAATTAATAAAAATATAGTTAAAATAATGTTATATCATATACTATACAGTTGTGCACAAATGGTTCTGTATTATGGGCTATATTCAGTTGTGTAGTAGAGGCTTATGGTGCAGAAATAAGCCTGTTAATGACCCCCTAGCAGAGTTCCATGTGACAGAATTTCTACCCATGTTGATACATGTTTAGAAGTTATAAATTGGAAGGGGGAAAAGACTAGCATAAAATAATATCTTTAGTTTACCACAGCTTTTTCCAGACATCAAAAATGACCCTAAATGAGTGATCCTCTTGATAAGTAGAGGCTTGGGAAACTCTCTTGCAGTAGCAACAAAAATATTATATGCGGATGTTAAATGATGTAGTACTTAAAGGTTGCTGTATTCTGTTTCTGGTTTACATGTCTCCTGGAATAATTAATTCTTCATTCCTTTCAACCTGAATGGAATCTATTGCATGATTAATTCAACCAGGCTGACCCTATGGTCCTGGTACACCAGTATTATGTTGGTGTAACTTATTTGGTATCCAATGTACTCTCAGCAACCACAGGAGAAAGGAAACAACCCTAATAGCAGTTCAAGCACAGTCAACTTCAGACTTCTCCAGCTCCAGACACAAGAAAGCCCATTACAATCACAATAGTCAGTCAACTCCATGGTCACATATAGAATCCACAGGCTCCTTCAGAAGAAGGATTCAAGACCCACTGTATACCTATGTTTTGATACATGCAACATACATCATAACAATAAATGCACCAGGTGTAGAGGAGGAAGCAGGCTCTTGCACAGTACAATAAGGTCAGATGAGGTAGCTTAACTGCTATCCCCACCCATAAGAAATGTCCACCAGACAATGCCTATCTTTTGGGAGTATGGCTTGCAACAATATTTCTTGATGGAAGAGGGAACCAAAATCATGGCCTTGCACTCTAGAGAGCAAGACCCTAACTATACAGCCTCAGATAAAAGAAACTCAGTAGATTCCAAGTGAGTTGTATGTTCAGTTTTAGTGGAAGAGCACACATTCATCACAGAACAGGTCCCATGTTTCATCCTTGGATGTGCCGGCACACACACCCACACCCCTGACAAACAGCAGTAAATTTGCCAATCAGAGTGACTGGCACATGAGCCAAATGTCTCATTAGCCAATGTATTCGTGCCCTAGGATGCGTTGAACATTGCCCAGCCCATTCATTTGGTTTTTTGCCAGTAACTGTTGGTTAATTCCCCAGCACATCTTTTTATCAGTCTACTACTCATGGCACTGTTTGGTTTATAATTACAGCAGCATTAACTGGAGGTGGGAGTGGAAGGAAGAACAACAACAAGCAGTTGGCCTGTTTCCCCTCACCCTTGCCAGTGTACCAGTAACAAAGCCATGGACAAAATGTACACACTCAACCTGATAGGTTATTAAAGAACTCACTGCCCCTCCTGCTGTGACTCCCCCATCCTGGAGATATCTGAAATGAATTAAGTAAGTGTGTGTGTGTGAGAGAGGGAGAGAGAGAGAGAGAGCGAGAGAGGGTGGGGTTTGGGGTGGGATAGCTGAAAAGCAGTAGCTTTATTGAACAATATTAGTGGTGCAACATCACAGAAAGCTCTGGCGTGGGCTGGTCCATGAAGTCACGAACTCTTTATGTTCTAACCTTTATGTGTTCTGTGCCTCTAAAAACTTGGTGACAGAATGCAAAGTGCACCTGTTGCTTTGCAGGTGCGCTTTCCTCCTCGCTGCGTCTCCATCTTGATTATTGTTGCATTTGTTCAATTCCTGTCTGTCATGTACTTCTGGGAAGCTCAGCAGCCTAGGGAGGTAAAGGCTTGCAACCCCTCATAGGAACAACTAGTTTCCCACCGGGCCCTGCTGCTTCTATAGGCTTTGTTTGTGGTCTGCATAGGTCTCTCATTCTCTGTGTGTGTGTGTGGTGTGTGTGTGTGTGTGTGTGTGTTTTGTGTGTGTGTGTGTGTGTGTGCAACATCCTTGTCGCTCAAGAACGTAGGATTACTGCCTGGTTTCTTTTGGAAATTGATAGACAATTCTTATGATTGGATGCTCAAATGCGATTGGCATATTTGAGAAAGGGTGCTGCCACTTAGGTATGTATCCATTCCATACGTTCCAGTCTCACTCCTACTTCTCCCATGTTTCCTGAGCTGCAGAAACATTTGGGAAACAAAGCTAGAGGCCATAGCTAGACCAGGCCTATATCCCGGGATCATCCCTGTGCATCCAAATGACACACAGGAGATCCGGGGAGCAGGCAGGGACAACTCCTCCCTTTGCCTGGGATAATCCTTAGGTCTAGCTAAGGCCATAGAGTGATGAGCATGGAGTTCAATGTGCTTTAGTGAGTATAACTTCTTGAGCCACGAAGTTGAGCCTTTCCTCGCCTGCAGCTCCCGTGGCATGGAGCGTGCGGTCTACTCTCGCTGTCTTGACTTTCTTTCTAGTAACTCTGCTTTGGATCCATTTCAATCTGGATTCCGTCCTCTGCATTCCACCAAAACAGCCCTTACTAAGATCACCAATGATCTCCTTACTGCCAAGTCTAAAGGCCATTATTCCGTTCTTATTCTCCTTGATCTAACTGCAGCCTTTGACACGGTTGATCATGATCTTCTCTTAGATTCCCTTCATGACCTTGGATTTTGTGGCTCTGTCTATAACTGGTTTGCCTCCTATCTAGCGGGTCGCTCTTTCAGCGTGTTGGCTAATGGCAGCTCGTCTTCCTCCTTTCCCCTTTCAGTAGGGGTTCCGCAAGGCTCGGTGCTTGGCCCATTGTTGTTTTCCTTATACATGTTGCCCTTGGGCAAGCTTATTCAATCTCATGGCCTTCAATATCATCTGTTCGCCGATGATACACAACTATATCTGCCATCTTTCTCCTGATGTTCACAATCGTATCTCGGCATGTCTTTCAGATATCTCAGCTTGGCTGCTTCATCGTCGTTTGAAACTCAATATGGCAAAGACTGAATTGCTCGTTTTTCCTCCTAAACCTTCTCCTCATCTCTCATTCTCTCTTACTGTCAATGATGTTACGCTTACTCCGGTCAAGGAAGCTCGTAGCCTTGGCTTTATATTTGACTCCTCGCTCTCCTTTATTCCTCATATTGAGGCAGTAGCTAAATCTTGTCGATTTTTCCTGTATAATATTGCCAGGATTCGATCATTTTTGTCTGTCTCTTCCGCCAAGACGCTTGTTCATGCACTGGTTATTTCTCGGTTGGACTACTGCAACCTTCTTCTCTCTGGCCTTCCTTCTTCTCACATCAGTCCGTTGGTTTCTGTTCACCACTCTGCCGCAAAGATCATCTTCTTGGCTCGCCGCTCTGACCATGTTACTCCGCTTCTGAAATCTCTTCATTGGCTTCCAATTCACTTCAGAATCCACTATAAACTTCTCCTGTTAACCTTCAAAGCTTTTCACGGTCTAGCTCCTTCCTATCTCTCCTCTCTCATCTCACACTATTGCCCCGCTCGTGCTCTTCGCTCCTCTGATGCCATGTTTCTCGCCTGCCCAAGGGCCTCTACTTCCCTTGCTCGGCTCCGTCCATTTTCTTCTGCTGCCCCTTACGCCTAGAACGCTCTTCCAGAATATTTGAGAACTACAAGTTCAATCGCAGCTTTTAAAGCTCAACTAAAAACTTTTCTTTTTCCTAAAGCTTTTAAAACTTGATGTTGTGCAGACTTTATACTGTTAGTTTTACCCTACCCTGTGCCTGCTTACCCTACCCTGTGCCTGTTTGCATTCTCTTCCCCTCCTTATTGTTTTACTATGATTTTATTAGATTGTAAGCCTATGTGGCAGAGTCTTGCTATTTACTGTTTTACTCTGTACAGCACCATGTACATTGATGGTGCTATATAAATAAATAATAATAATAATAATAATTTTGGAAATATCCTATATATCAGAAAATTCTGGTTTGTTTCTGGTATAGAATATCTATCTATCTATCTATATCACAAAGTACAGGTATTTAGGCTGACTCTTTTAGGTGCAATGAGATCGCACTGTTATCGAACCAGATAGAAGACAGGTTCAATGTTCCTGATTTTCACATAAATGTTCCTGATTTTCACATTAATTCTCATTGTAAAGATTGTAAGCCTATGTGGCAGAGTCTTGCTATTTACTGTTTTACTCTGTACAGCACCATGTACATTGATGGTGCTATATAAATAAATAAATAATAATAATAATAATAATAATAATAATGAGCAATCAAAGGCTGATCCCACTGATTAAAACATGCCAAACTGTAGTAGCTTAATGAAACTGCCACTGCATCAAAAAGCTTGTAGAAATTGGCCCTGGCTTTCTTCACATGTGATTTATTTGTTTACTAAGATTTGTTTAAAAGAGTAAGCAACAAATATAGAAAAAGTATAAATATAAGTGAATAAATTATAACGTTATTGGGGGGAATATAATTGAAGATTGTTTTGAAAGTCATTATTTCAGAAAATTATAAATAAATACCATTTTCCAATAGATTTGTCATAATGACATTACTGAATCCTTCCCACACCCTCTCTCATATGCAAGGCACAAGCTGGTTGCCCTTTCTTTTGCTACCACGTTGCCAAAAAAGTAATTCTAAATTGTTATATGCTTATAGGCCCTTTGTTATAAAAATCAAGAAGAAATTTGCCTAACAAATGGGAAACATAGATGTATTTATTTGCACAATTTAAGCTCCTTGCTGTACTCTCAGAAGGTCTCTGCACTTTTTGTAACTCATAGTTTAAGATCATTTCCACAGTTCAAGACCTAGTGATTTTGTGATTTTTACCTTGTTGTTTTGCTATAATTTATAACATAGTATATAGTTGCAGCCCTTAAAATCAATTGTACTAAATAGCTTAAATCCAAGTACTTAAAATCCTTGGGTTGTATATCAGGGCATGACATCGTCTAAAGCCATAGGAATATGTTCAGTTGAAATGAATGGGACTTGTTTCTAACTGATGTGGACAGTGTGGAACATAAGTCACAAATGATAAAAAATAAAATCTGACATATTTTTCAGGACCTATGAGCAAAGTTGTCAAATATAATTAACATCTGAATTTGAATTCACATTTGGTGGATTTGTGAAGCTTGACCTTGTTAACAGAATACGTATTTCTATTCTAATCACTATGCTACACCCTGATGTTGGAAAAACTAAAGTTAAAAAAAAGGAAAGGAAAAAAGAGCAGCACAGAACATGACAATCTGCTTCGGAATCAAATGTGGTATTACAGAAGTGTGTGTGTTTGGCATGAAGGCTATATGGTGCACATATAGTGGCTTAGTTGAGGTAATAACGGGAGAAACATGTCACAAAACGAATTTGTAGGCTCACCAGAAAACTGGAAAGTATTGCAAGGACAGACATTTTGTACATTACAGATATTTTACTTAGTCATGATAGGCTTGTGAGATTTACCAGTGGTAAGTGTCATATAGTCAAGAACTATTGCTGTACGTTGGTGGTTCCCAATCCCTTTAGTTTATGTATATCTGCAGATAATCTAACATGGCTCCTACCCTTCATTGGCTTTAGCTAGATCTAAGGTTTATCCCGGGGTCGTCCCGGGGTTGTACCTGCCTGCTCCCAGGATATCCTGTGTGTCATTTACATGAACAGGGATGACCCCAGGACAATCCCAGGATAAACCTTAGGTCTAGTTAAGGCCGTGGACTAGGGTAACCAGACGTAAAAGAGAGAGAGTGAGAAGAGAAGAGAAGAGAAGAGAAGAGAAGAGAGCCTATACAACTCTTTAACAGTTGTATAGACAAGGGAATTTGACAAATAGTGTGCCATGAAGAAGTGAAGTGAAAAAAACTGCACCTGCTGAAGATGCCCTCCGCTACACGGCTAAAGGTACCTTTGTCCCCCTTAGCATTATGTCATCTTACTTATGGTGTGGCCCAGTTGGCCCCTACAGCTCCTGTCCTTCCATTCTTTTCAGCCACTTCCACATTCTTTTGCCTGGGCCCCTGCCAGTGTGGAACTTTCTGCATTGTGTTTTTGAAGTGTGCACTTTCTGCCATATATGTATATGGTGGTGTGCACTCCTATTGAGAAAGGGAAAGTACTGGACTTCCTGTGAGGCAACATATCGGACTAGACACTACGCATAAAGCAGAGAGATAAAGAGGCTGTAAAAAGCCCAGGGGGGGGGGGCTCCCCCAGCCAAAGAAAATCTCCCTAGATCAAGGGGATGCCCTGGAGAAAACCGTAATTACCTTTTAAATCGTCTCGTGCAGTTTGTCTGTCGGAGTGAAAGCTCAGTCAGGGAAGCTGTGTGGAACAGTCCTGAGGTGACAGATAATTCTCTCTCAACAGCCGCTTTCTAACCTGGCACAGGCGCAAAGCCCGACAAACCTTATTTCTGAAATAATTTATGGACTATCTTATCGACTCAGAGAGATTTCCAGTACAGCAAAAATGCATTCCTTACAGTGGAGATGGTGAGTTAACACCCCTTTTTTTGAACTACAAAAGAAATATAAGAAAGGGGGGGGGAACTGAGTCATGGAAGATGGGTTATATAACTTTAAGACCCAAAGAGGGACAAGATTTGACTTTGACCAAGAAAACCTACAGAACAATATAATTACTGAATAATGATTACAAGTTATTTACAATAATATTGGCAGAAAGACTTTTTAAAAATCCTGCAAGAATTTATTCATGAGGATCAAAGTGGTTTTTTACCTAAAAGACAGATGAGAGATAATTTTAGAACAGTCTTAAATGTCTTGGAGTATTTGGAAAAACATCTGGAAAAACAAGCAGCACTGATATTCCTAGATGCAGAAAAAGCCTTTGACAACCTTAATTGGAAATTTTTTATTTAAAATATTGGAAGAAATGAACTTTGGAATAAACTTTGTAAAATGGGTTAAATCAATTTATACTTCACAAAATGCACGAATAATTATTAATGGAGATTTGACAAAACCATGTGAAATACAAAGAGGAACAAGACAAGGTTGCCCATTGTCACCTCTGTTGTTCATTTTGGTGTTGAAAGTATTGAATAGAGATATAAGGCAAGATGAAAGAATTGAAGGAATAAAGATTTAAAAAGAGTCTTATAAGTTGAGAGTCTTTGCAAATGATCTGGTGATTACATTGGAAGAACCTCTAAAAGGAATTGAAATCTTAATGAGAAAATTGAAAGAATTTGGTGCAGTAGCGGGTTTTAAGGCTAACAAACAGAAGACAAAGATGTTGACAAAAATATGAAATCCCAAGAGCAAATAAAGTTGATAGATAAATCAGGTTTTAAGATTGACAAAAGATGGTAAAATGTTATTTCATAACAATTATGTTAAAGTATGTAGTTAAATTTAAAAAGATCTAGTAAGGCCATGGCCAGACCAGGCCTATATCCCAGGATTGTCCCTGTGCATCCAAATGACACACAGAGGATCCTGGGAGCAGGCAGAGACGACCCCTCCATTTGTCTGGGATAATTCTTAGGTCTAGCTAAGGCCCAAGATGGGAGAAAATTCAATTGTCTCTCTTGGGGAAAATTGCTACAATTAAGATGAATGTATTACAGAGAATGTTGTTTTTGTTTCAGACAATACCTATTGTGACATCAGAGTTACCATTCAAGCAGTGGTAGAAGGATATATCTAGATTCATATGTCAAGCAAAAAAACCAAGAGGTAAATATAAAATACTACAAGATGCTAAGGAAAGAGGAGGTTTGGGTGTACCAGACCTGAAGTTATATTTTTCTGCCTGCTGCTTGGTATGGATGAAGGAATGGATGTTTTTGATAAATAGAAGTGTTGTAAGGACATGGAGATTTGGGTGGCATGGGTATCTGTGGTATGATAAAGCTAAGGTTTAAGAATCATTATGTAAGACGTGCAATTTTGAGAATATGGAATAAATACAAGTCTAGGTTTTGTCAGAAAATACCATTGTGGTTATCAGCACAGGAGGCATACCATAGGAGAGTAATGACAAGCATGTATAATTGGTTGACGTATCGCGATATGCTAGAATTTTCGCAAAAGAAGAGTTGATAAAAGGTCATACATGTCAATGGTTTTCCTGTTTACAAATTTTAGAAAAGTTCAAAATAGATAAAAGAACCACTGGTTTTGAGCTAACAAAGTCTGAATTTGAAAGGGAATTATGTATGTTTTTGTTGCAAAAATGTATAAACGTTTGCTAAAGTTCGAGACGGAGGATGAACAAGTAAAGTATTCTATGATAAAATGGAGCCAAAACTTTGGATATAATATACAAATGGAACAATGGGAAAATATGTGGTTAAAAGGTTTAAAGTTTACATTAAGTTCTAGTCTTAAAGAGAACTTTTATAAGATGATGTATAGATGGTATATGTCTCCTTCAGAATTGGCTAAAATGTATAAAGGGGTCTCAGGAATCCATTGGAAATATGCACAACAAGAAGGAACATGCTATCACATATGGTGGACTTGTAAAAAAGCTAAGAACTTCTGGATACAAATTCATTCTTTAATTCAGAAAATATTAAAGACTAAGGTCTTTGCTAGACCATGGGTAAGCCCGGGGTGAGCCCTGGGCTCTCCCCTGTGCGTCCAGATGACGCACAGGGGATCCCGGGCTCAGGCAGGGGTCAACCCTCCCTTGCCCTGGGGTAATGGGCTCCAGTTGTAGCCCGGTATTTCCCGTGGCCTCGGGCTGAGTCCATGACCATGAGTGAATAGACCATTCCGCTGCTTTTCCCGGCTACCACAATTACTCGCGAGTAGCTGGGAAAAACGGCAGATGGAGCATTGTGCCCATCGGGGCAAGGGGAGAGATCGCAGCTAGGGGGGAAGATCGCGGCCAGGGGGGAGATCGCGGCAGGGGGGAGATCGGGGGCAGGGTTGGGGGAGTGGGGAAACCTTTTTTTTAAAGTAAAACCCCACTTACTTTGGTCGATTGTGCGCTCCTGCGCATCTGGCCCTTTAAGGAAAAAATGGCGGACACAACGGGGCTTTCCTTTAGCCTGTCGTGTCTTGAATCGTGGGCTTGCCCCTCCTCCCTCACAGATTTAAAGGTAGGTCTAGCAAAGGCCTAATATACAGTTGAAACCAGAATACTTTCTTTTGGGTTTAATGGACAATCAAATGGAGAGGAGTTATGGAAACTTATTCCTATATATGGTAACGGCAGCGAGATATGCACAGAACTGGAAAGGATCAACAGTACCTACAGTGGATGAATGGCTGGTGAAGACGTTGGAGTTGGCAGAGATGGTGAAACTTATGTCAATAATTCAAGAAAAGTCGACATCTAGGTTTACAACTGAATGGAAACCTCTTATAGACTTTTTGCGGGATCTAGAAAAAAATTATTTGTTTATCTGTGGATTCAACGAATAAGAAGAAAACTTTAAGATATCAAAAAGAGGGGAATTTCTCATTTTTTTTGTGATTAAAGAGTAAGAGAACATATTGTTACCTGTTTTTGCTGTGGAGAAAATCGGAAGCCCATTTTAAATGTATGTGTGATGCTTTTGCGATGTTTCTTGTTTTTTTGTTTGGAAATAATAATAATTACAAAAAAATTAAAAGAGAGAAAAAGGGAAAGTACTGCAATAGGGGCTACTGTTGTGGTGGTGGTAAATCTGCCTCAATCACCTGTCATTGGGCAACTCGGGTTGCACTAAGAATCTTCTACTAATATATAGCCCACACATATTGAAGATATTTTTTTCTGAAAGCACTACAAAAACAAAACAAACAAAAACTAATGGGTATTTATGCAATTGTTTTAAAAACATGTAAGGCTTTCAAGAAGGCCTTGAAAACATAGTTGTTGCTTCTATTGACATTGTTGTTGCTGGTTTTATTATTCACTTTTATTGTTTTGATTGCTATTTTATTGTGTTTATATTTTTAGTATTTATCTTTTTAATATATTTTATTGCTGTAAGCCACCTTAGGAGGGCTTCTGAAAGGCAGCCAAGAAATGTTTTAAATAAATAAATAAATAAATGCAAAAATTTCATGCAGCATTTATTAAAAAATTCTAATACCATAGGAAAAACAACAACAAAACCAATGTGAAAACCATGTGAAAAAGAAATTACATGTCATTTAAATGAATATTAAAAATATATGAAACAGTATGGCCCTTACTCAGACAGGAGCTTCATTACCATACAGTTTCTGCATTTAAGTGACACTCCAGTGGTAGTGAAATTCTGGTATGATTGATGTAAATTACGTGCTTTGCAGCAGGAAAATAAAATATATTTTTTCATGTTTTATTATCTGCAGAGCAATAAAAGTTAAAAAAAAACAAATGGCAGAGAAAATCAGGCCTATCTTAATGTGAAATTCAGTACACATTAGGGCTTGGGCCTCCTCCAGTGCCTGGAAATTCTGAGACGGCTCATAATGACCTAAGTATCTTAAAGGTGACCTACAGAGGGAGAAAGATTTTTGTGGCCTGTTTTGGTGCTTTATGATGGGGCAATGAAAGCCTGACATTATTAAAAAAGAAAAGAAAAATCCTATAAAGTTTAGAAAGCCCTAAGGAGGCTTGGTCAGACAGCAGACACAGCATAATTTGACTGCAGAAGTCCACAAGTCATAGGAAAACAAAAATTGCCTTACTGGATTAGACTGGCCTCCAATCTTTATGCACAGCTACCTGGAAACAAGCTCCTTTGAACACATTGGGACTTGTTTTTGAGTAAACATGCATAGGTTGAACTGTAAGATGCCTTTGGATTCTGGATGCTCACAAGTTGAGTAAGACGGGAATGGCGATTCCCATTCTTGCTACTGCCAAGATGTACTGTGCCTCTGAACACTGGAGGTTTTATTTAACTATTGTGGCTTATAATAATCCCCTATGAATGTCTAATCCCTTTAAAAACCTTCTTAACTAGTGGCCATCATTCTGGCAATGAGTTAGATATGTTTAAGTACGCAGTAGGTACTTCTTTCTGCATGCCCTGGGCCTACTGTCAATCAATTTCATTGGGTATCCCCCCCTGAGTTCTAGTATTATGAAAAGAAAAACCCACTTCCTATCTACACACTATGATAAATGTATAAAACTGCATTATGGTTCCCTTGTCTAGTGTTCTCCCCACAACCCCAAACTAAACGTTACTTGTCCTTTTTCTTGATTCTTTCTAGATTCTAGATTTGTTATATTCTTTTGAGATGGAGCAACTAAAACTATACACGGTCTTCTAAATGAGTCCGTGCTTTAGATTAATGCAATGGTATTATGATGCTTGCTGTTTTACTTTTAGTCCTTTTTCTAATAATTGAAGTTACCTATTCACAGCTTCTCATGAACCCAGGGTCCACCTCCTTGTCTTTGAGGGGTGAGGTCATATACTGTATTCAGAGGAAGCATCAAGGAGAGGGATTTGCCTTAAGAAGCAGCCCCAGACTCTCTGCCCATGAAGATGGGCTCGTTTTGCCTGGCTGCAGCTTTTGCGTCATCCAAACCCAGGAGGCAGGGGGTATTTTATTTATTTATTTATTTATTTATTACATTTCTATTTTAGGGTTAAACAATCCTCAAATAACCCATAAACTGTTGTAGGCTTATTTAATGTCGTTTAACTAGGGTACGGTGACCATATGAAAAGGAGGACAGGGCTTCTGTATCTTTAACAGTTGTATTGAAAAGGAAATTTCCTCTTCATCACCACAGTTAAAGCTGCAGGTGCCCTGCCCTCTTTTAAATCTGGTCACTCTAGTATAGCTCCTGCAGCTTTAACTGTTGTGATGAAGAGGGAATTTCAGCAGGTGTCATTTGTATATATGGAAAACCTGGTGAAAGGTTTTCCATATATACAAATGACACCTGCTGAAATTCCCTTTTCTATGCAACTGTTAAAGATACAGGAGCCCTGTCCTCCTTTTCATATGGTCACCCTAGTTTAACCCTCAAACAATCCATGCTACCCAGGTTCAGACAACACAAGAAACCATGGCAATCGCCTGCTGGGCGTTGAATATTCAGGATGGCCAGCTGGATATGCCGCAACGCATTGGGCTGTGGTGATCATGTGAACTAGTGCATTGGTTACTGCATTGGTTACTGGTGCATTGGTTACTTTAATGGAAAAGGTTTTGCTCACTGGAGGTGGAGCTAGTCATTCAGATAGAGCTGCAACTCTATTTAAGACGTTGTCTAGGGCCAGATCTACACAAAGCAGGATATAACACTTTGAAAGTGGATTGAAAATGGTATACAGGATGTGTCATGGGCCCCAACAGTTGTCAATACCATTATAAAGCAGTAGTGTAGATCCTGTTTAGGTTTGCTTGTTAAAACATCATTGAGCTTGTCTGTATGGCTCTCTAGACTTGAGTGTGCCTTGCTTTCCTTGCAAGAACTCAAAAGGCCTGGTTCCGACAACATGCTAACAAATGGTTAATGATTTTGTGGTTAAACAGCATGGTTTAGCGTGTTGTCTGAACCAGGCCAAACTTGTGCTTAGTACCTTTACTTTGGCTTGACCCCCATCCAGTTAAATCATCACCTCAAATAGAACACAGCCTCAGTGCACACTGTTGGTATTGTCTGTATACTTTCCACCACAACCAAAAATCTGTTTCCTCTATGATAGGCACAACCAACTTAGATCCTCAAAAGCATGTGCGTAAAGGGTTAGGGTTGTTTGCTTTGGTTTTTTGTTTTGGTTTTTTGCACATACTTACAGTGAGCCTCAACTATAATTTTATTATTTTACAGCATTTGCACTTACAAATATCATTTTGCTGCCCATTCACATGATTTGAATGAACATTTTAGAACCCTTCATGGTCTGATGAATTATCTGGTGTCAGATTTAAACTGGTTTGAAACTATTCTGAATTAGTTATATTATCAAGGGGTCCCCCAAACAAGCCTGTGAATTTTAGCTTTGGTGAGGGCACGTCTTTTCTACAGACCCCTAGTCCTCTCCCAGTACAAAGCCTTTTCTCCTTGATGGAGAGCCATGATAGCTGATTCAAAATGTGGCCACCAGATTGGCTAGAGCAGCTAACAGGGAACACAAGCAGCTAATTTTGAAACAGCTGCATTGGCTCCCACAGTTTCTGGACCCAAATCATGATGCTGGTGTTTCAGTCATTTTGTTTCTTAAATTTCTATACCCTCCAATAGCCAAAGCATTCTGGGCAGTTTACAAAGATTAAAACCCTTAAAAATATGGTATTAAATTTAAGATCATTTATATACAAACTTATAAACAGACAAAACAAACACATCAACCAATTTTAATGACAATAAGAAATCTCTGGACCCTATTAAAAACCTTATCATATGCTATCAAATGCCTGAGAGTAGAGGAAGGTCTTAACCTGGCTCTGAAAATATAATGTTGGCAGCAGGTGGGCCTGTGGCAATTGTTCCATAGTCAGGGGGCAATCACTGAAACAGCCCTCTCCCTTGTTGCCACATTCCAGGCCTCCCTGAGAGGAGAGGACGCACGTGGAATAGGGTCTTAGATCATGAGAATAGTATGGGTAGGTTTATGCCAGGAGAGTTGCCATTTTGCAACTCAGCAGAGGAGCAGAACACCATACACACGCAGACCACCTGGTGGTTTACCATACACGGCAAACAAGGTTGGCTGGCCAGCAGAGGTCAAGTGTGAAACGCAGGCATGCGTTTCGCAATCCGTGCCACAGAGGCCACTTGAGCCTCAAATGACAGAAGAGCCTACAAGCTATGAACCTGCTTCTTCAGTGGGAGCACAACCCCATCCAGCACAGGTTGAGCACCCTCCATCCGGTCAAAAGAACCACCCACTAACAGCATCTTGGTGTTCTCTGGATTGAACTTAAGTCTATTAGCCAGTGTTAACCTTTTAAAGCTCTTGATCTTGAGCCAAGATACCTAAAGGACTGAAACCTGAAATTTAAGAATGTCCTCAAAGGGGCCTCTTTGGGTCACCTCACTGTTTAAATACTTGGGAAGAGTCTTTTCAGCAGCAGCACCAAACATTAGAACTTTCTCCCCGGGGAGGTTTACTCAGCCTTCTCTTTGTTGGCTTTTTGTTATCAAGTTAAGATGGTTTTATTTCAGAGAGTTCATCAATTAGTCTCCTGTACAATATATTTTAAAAAAATTATGCTGCTAAATTGTGTTTTTCTTTTGACAAATGTAAGGAGCCATTGAATGGCTTGTTTTTACTGTGATGTATTTTAAAAAATATTGTTTGATGTTAGCTGCCTTGTGGGCCTAGTCCCAAAAGTCAAAATATAAACATTTTAAACAAATAAAACTGTAACTGTTCTTTTAAAGTGTCTATCTTCATAGCAGTTTCCTATGCTTGTAGGGTGATATATTCAGAAAGCAAACACCGCTGCTGTGAAAACAAACCAGCATGTAACTTTTGCTGTTAACTACAGATGAAGAACTAGTCAACGAGCTGATATATTATGCATATGTACTGTTGGGATTATATGCAGTGATGCACTACACTCAGCTCCTGCCAATCTCCAAAATAAGAGCCTTGTTGATGTGTCCCAGCAGAGTACCATGAGAGGGCACATGGAATGGAGAGGTGCTTCCGGGGGGGTTTTCTGAATGGGACTGAACAAAAATGCCCCACTCTCCCAAAATCTCCATACAGGGCATTTTGTCAAATAGTCTCCTGGAGGATAGAATTCTCCAGTTGTTTGGGAGGTGCCTGAAAAAGAAAATTATCAGAAAATCCTCTAGAAGTTTTAGCCTAGATAATAGTGAACAAAATCATTCTAGGGGCTCCATGACAGCAGTTTTGCAGTCTGATACCCACATGATGTTGTCCACGTCCTGCACTCATTTTGGCACTTATCCTCCATGTTTCATTTCTTTTTGGAGCGCAGAAAGTCTCGTTTATTTTCCCTCCCTGTGAAATAAATGCTCTCCTCCCTCCTGTGTATTTCTGTGGTTGCGTTCTAGCGACCATCTCATTCTTTGTTGGGGGCGTGTGTGTCTAAGGGCGGTCTTACTAACAAAAGAGGAGGGCGGTGTGATTCTCCACTCAGCTATGAAGGGGGAAGGAGAGAGGTCCCATTGAACTCTATGTTCTTACTCCTGAGTAGGCATAAGGCTCATGATCCAGGGGTACATTTTCACCTTAAATGTGGAAAATGCACCCTCCTTGTCCACAGCTCCCTCATTTTAAAAGATAAAGAGATCAAAATTGGCACAGTGATAGCTCTTAAGTAGAGTTTTCAATAAGCCAAGTTTGAATGAGATTAGTCCATCCCTTGATTTCAGGATATATATATATATATATATATATATATATATATATATATATATTAAAAAAACCTTAAACTCTTTTCCTGGTAGTCCACAAGTGTGAAGGATCGATCCTTTGATCATGCTAAGTTGTGCATTTCCAAGTCCAGAAACTTCCATTAGTCCAAAATATGGCAGCCAGGCTGGTCACTGGTACACCTAGGGGTGACCACATTACACCAGTTTTAAAATCTCTTCACTGGCTGCCAATTAGTTTCCAGGCGAAGCATAAAGTGTTGGTTATCACCTTTAAAGCCCTACATGGCACACTCAGGTCCTCTGGGAAGAATCTACGTCAGTCAGCCAAAACTAGGCTGACGGATATTACCCAGAGAACCTTCTCTTCTGCTGTTCCCAGACTGTGGAATGGCCTGTCGGAGGAGATTCGTCAACTTGACAGTCTTTTAGCATTTAAAAAAAGCAATAAAGACTGATCTATTCTGGCAAGCCTATCCAGTGAAATTTTAGAATGTTTTTAGGATGTATTAAGGATGTTTTAATCTTGTATACTATGTTTTTAGTCAGTTTTTATGTGTTTTATATTCATGTTGTTCCCCGCCTCAATCCAAGTAGAAAGGCGGGTAAGAAAAATTATTATTATTATTATTATTATTATTATTATTATTATTATTATTATTAAAAAATAGCAATCTGCTGGTTCCCTTACTCAAGAGTAAATCCCATTCATTTCAACTGCATTTACATCCAATTCATGCTAAAATCCCATGCATGCTTACTTTTGAGTAAACCCCATTTTAGTAAGTCTGTCTCTGTTCAATGGGGTTTACTCAAAGGTAAGCATGCATTGGATTTTAGTATGAATTGGATGTAAATGCAGTTGAAATCAATGGGATTTAAACAACCCTGCAACCCTCTCCAGTTCACACTCCAAAGCCTCCAAGCAGGGTGAGGGGAATGGGCAACAGGGAATAACCATGAAAGTACATAGGAGTTTTCTCGAAATGAGTTCAGTAACAAGGAAAGCTACTTCCTAGGCAAAAGCAGTGCATGACCAGGAGTGCCCCATGTCAATGACTTGGGAGGGCGAGGTGTCCAACTACCACCAACCAATGAACTGTAGGGGGAGGTACAAAGGAGATCTGAGAGTACCTCTGAATGGAACAACAGCGATACGCTGGTGTGCAGGAGAGAAAAGGTGTAAAGATGAATGAAATGTAAAAGTGCTAAGGTGTAAGTGCTCAGGCTATGGGAATGAAGGTGGCTAATTCGAGGGCAAACCAGGGCAAACGTGTAGGTGCGATGAGCTCTGAATCATACTGGTAGGAAATAATGGGCCAAGAGTGGAGGACTAAGAGCCAAGACACTGTTTCCTTAAGCAATATGAACATATCAAACATCAACACTAGGTCCATAGTTTCACTTGAAAGTCTTTAGCCTAGTGAGTGAAAGTGTGCGTGGGAGGTGGGTGGGGGGATGTGTTGCTACATGTGTTGCCCTTTACCTTTCTCTTCTTGCACCTTAGATGGGAGTAAAACTTCACCCGTTCTCGGAGTGCATTAGGCACCAGAGCACTAGATTGTACAGTGCTCTGCAACATGTATTGTATTAAAAGTGGGAAGGAACCTGAGCAAAGTTGTGGCAAGGGAAGGCAGGGGGTGGTAATGTCTCAAATGCGAAGTCATACTCATGATGGCTTCTCCAGCACAACGTGGTGCAGTGTTAATTTCTTTGTTTTCTCGACAGGCTCTTTTTCCACATGATCACTCACTTGGCTTCTATGTCATAAATGTGCAGTCATTATTTGTGCAACACATTTAGGGCTCATCTACACCAGGCAGGATATTCCACTATGAAAGCGGTATATAAAAAGCAGGAGCCACACCAAGCAGCATATACCAATATGAAAGCAGTATATGGTCTGTGTCAATGGGCCCCAACAGTTGTCCGTGCACTTCAATAACCCTATAAAGGTTCAATAGCTGCTGTGTGGTTCCTGCCTTTCATATACCACTTTCATAGTGGAATATCCTGCTTGGTGTGGATGAGCCCTTAGTCTCTGCGTGTACTGGAGCGACAACGCTGATGGAGGTCTTAAAAGACATTGTCGTGGAGTGTTTAACGTGGACTTGGGAGGCCTGGGTTCAAATTCCACTTGCCTATGCTCACCCTTGACTCTGGGCTAACGCTCTTGGCCCAACCTAGCTGCCAGCTGTTATGATAACAAAACAACAAAAAAAGGGGGGGAGATGCCGTGTATGCAATGTTCTTGTACATATATTGGGAAACAAATGCCAGTGTTAACGAAAGCGTGTGATACGAGTCCACACTGGGCACTCCAAGGCCACAGCTAGACCTAAGGTTTATCCTTGGATCGTCCAGGGGTCAAAACCTGTTCATCTAGGTGCCACACAGGGGATCCAGTGATCAGGCAGGGGCGAACCCTGGATGATACTTGGCTCAGCAATACTACAAACGAGAAGGATCTTGGAATTGTTGTAGATCACAAGCTGAATATGAGGCAACAGTGCGATATGTCTGCAAGAAAGGCAAATGCTATTTTGGGCTGCAATAATAGAAGTATAGCTTCCAAATCGCGTGAGGTACTGGTTCCCCTCTATTCGGCCCTGGTTAGGCCTCATCTATTATTATTATTATTATTTATTTATTTATATAGCACCATCAATGTACATGGTGCTGTACAGAATCTAGAGTATTGCGTCCAGTTCTGGGCTCCACAATTCAAGAAGGACGCAGGGGAACCAGGATGATCAGGGGTCTGGAAACAAAGCCCTATGAAGAGACTGAAAGAACTGGGCATGTTTAGCCTGGAGAAGAGAAGATTGAGGGGAGACATGATAGCACTCTTCAAATACTTGAAAGGTTGTCACACAGAGGAGGGCCAGGATCTCTTCTCGATCCTCCCAGAGTGCAGGACACGGAATAACGGGCTGAAGTTGAAGGAAGCCAGATTCCAGCTGGACATCAGGAAAAACTTCCTGACTGTTAGAGCAGTACTACAATGGAACCAGTTACCTACGGAGGTTGTGGGCTCTCCCACACTAGAAGCCTTCAAGAGGCAGCCGGGCAACCATCTGTCAGGGATGCTTTAGGGTGAATCCCTGCATTGAGCAGGGGTTGGACTTGATGGCCTTGTAGGCCCCTTCTATGATCCCAGGATAAGCTTTAGGTCTAGCTGTGGCCCGAGGCTTTTGCCGGACTCGACACCTCGCCTGCTCCTCCGCGCCAGGGTCCCCGGCTGGCTCGTCTTCTTACCCAGCCTCGGGGGCGGTGGCGTAATGGGCCTGGAGCCAAGCAAGCGCTCCGCCCCGTGCGCACCTGGGTCCCCGCACACCACCGGGCGAGGGAAGAGGGATGCTGGCCGGGTCACAGAGGGCAGCCGACCCAGCCCCGCGTCAACTGCTGCCCAGCTGAACCCGCCCCGGAGCCCGCGATGAAGGCGGCGGCGGCGGCGAGGCACAGCGTGCGGCCTGTCCTGCCACACCTAAGATGGCTGCCGGGCTCTCCGCGGAGTGTGGCGGACTGGCGAGGCTCCTCCCGCTGCTGAGGGGCCGCCCGACGTCCCCTCCCTGCCGCCCCTCCTCCCTGGCCGCTCACGAAGGGGGGAGGCAGTCGTAACCGCGGCTCCCTGTCCCCTTTATCTCTGGACTGTGACTGTCGCGTGTCGGAGGGATCCCCTTGAGGTCCGAGCAGGCTTCCTCCTCCTCCTCCTCCTGGGCCTCGCCGCCCGCTGGGTGGTTGAGCCAGTCACGCGCAGCAGCCGCCGCGAGCAGAGGAACGAGCCCCGATAGAGCCCAGGGCCGCGCATCTCTTAAGTAGCAGTGCAAGGGAGAGGTCAGTGGGGAGGGGAGGGAAGAGCAGTGGCACTTGGGCCGCGAGAGGAACGACTTCCCGGCTTCGGGCCCCCTTTTTTTTCTTTTTAAACATGGCCTATAGGGTAGCCTGTTCAGCGTTCTCATTGCCTTCTAATCTCTACAGCAGCCTTCCTCAACCTGGGGCGCTCCAGATGTGTTGGACTACAACTCCCAGAATGCCCCAGCCAGCAGAGATGCAGTCCAACACATCTGGAGCGCCCCAGGTTGAGGAAGGCTGCTCTACAGAGTCGTGAGCTCCAGGATCCAAGCGAGCAATGCGACTGGACCAAAAGGCATTCCCCCCCACCCACGCACCCCCAAACCTCGGTTATTTATTCACAATATTTATATACCGCTCCCCATTCAACATTTCGGAGAGGTGTACAAGATAAAATAAAACAGAATAAAACACTTTAAAATAGATTTTACAAGAAGCGAAGTGTGCAGTGAACCGTGGCTGGTCATTAGGGAAAGGCTTCCTGGAATAATGACATTTTCAGGAATGCAAAGTTGGCGCCTGCCTGACCTCCAGAGGCAGGGAATTCCATAGGAGGGGGGCCACCACGCTGAAGGCTCTTCCCCTGGTGGACACCAGTCGGAAGATGGGTCTATGTGGAACCACCAGGAGCAGGCCCTTGGAGGACCGGGCAGGTTGGTAGGAACAATTTCTGCTGCCCCCGTTCTCATCCAGAGAACGAGAATGGGGTACAGCTAGGAAAGACCTCCGTCTAAAACTGCCTGCCCTTGCCAGTCAGCAGAGAAAATATCAAGCTAGGTGGGCCAATTTTCTGGCTTGATATAAGGCAGCTCTGTGTTCCTATTCCAGATACGTTGGTTGCCTTGCCCATGGTCACTTAAGGGGTTTCATGACTGAACCAAGACCTTCATGTCCATAACTTTTCTTAGGTAGAGTTAAAGCACAATCCTATACATGTTGAGAGAGAGAGAAAATCCTACATCTCCTAGCATCCCTTCAGCCAGAGAGAGAGAGAGCATTTATTAATTTGCGCAGAATTAATATTGTTCATTTCCTAGCAGTGGACAAATACTAAGAAAACTATTAAGGGAAAATGTGTTTCCTATCCCATGATCCCATCCCCCAGGTCTCAGGGTGCTTCCAGATGAGGCTTATTGTGTCACAGTACCTCATTCATGAAATGTTACAATAGGTCCAGATGATGGTGTGTTCAATTTGCAGCTTCCTCCATCTTTTTCTTTTCTTTTTCCGTATCATAAAAAATCCATTAAGTGAGAGAAGACAGAATAGCTACATAATGCCTTTTGATACTTAGTGCTCGGAGCCCTCTGTCTGAATGCTCAATATTGCCACCTGACACAACTGTCAATGTACCTGTGCATATCAGTTGTGATATGGGTTTAGATATTAGGAGTAATTTCTAGTAATGGCTTTGCCCATTTTGTATTCCTCTATTTTAAGCAGAAATGTAAATAGCTAAGCGTGTCACTGTCTTGTTTATTGATTAGCTCTATCTCTTGAGATACCCCAAATGGGATTTCTTATAACACCATTCTGTTTTTGTATGTTGCATTTCCTTTTTAGTCCTGAACTGTGTAATCTCAGGCCCATTGTTGAGGATGAATTAATATATGCATCTTCACTGTGGTTAGCTGTTCACATTGAGCCAGTTCTCAAGACACAACAGCCTTTGTGCATTAATTAACTCTCAAGCTGTTACGGTGCATATGAATATGCAACTTGTGACCGGGGGTTGTCGTGTTATGTGAACCCAGGTAATGGAGGTTATTTGAAGGCTAAACAACCTTGCATAACCCACAGCCTGTTACAGGATTATGCAACAGACCATGGTTATGAGGGATTTGTTTAGCCCTCAGATAACTCCTGCCATCAGGTTCACATGACATAACAGGGTTGCATATTCATATGGGTGGCCAGCATATGCTGCAACTCCTTGAGGGTTAATTAACACACACTGGACTGCCGAGTCATGTGAACCTGGTCAATATTTAGTTCCCAAATAGCTAAAAGTTGGTTTCTAGTATTGTTTAACAGGATTCAGGCTGAAATACGAGAATGATGGCGGTTATTTTTTTAATTATGAGATATTGGATGTATCCTTGATGTGAGGTTGTATGGTCTAGCGAATCAAGTGTTAGCCTATTTTCACACATAATGGGGAAAACATGTTTTGCATGTTCAATGTCTGTAATACAGATCTAAGCTTTCATTGGTGCAATATATATTGAATGTTTAAAAAGTCATTTTCCTTCTCATATTAGCAATATTAATTTTATTACATTGGATTGACAGTTTTTGGCCAGAACACATTGCAACCATTCATCAGTTCAAATGACAAAATATTCAGATATATGAACTCAGGCTGGAATAGAAAAATGTTTTTATGAGAGAAGATTGTATCAGTATACTATCATAAATATTTGCAGTCCCTCATAGGTAACTGAAAGGTAGAGTCCACTGAAAGCAGAGCAAATTATCTCCTTTGTGTGTATTGCAGGGAAGTCTCAGAAGACTTCAGTGATACCCACCCACCTCCACCTCCATTGGACTTGGCCCAGTAGTTTGTATGTTTTGGAACTATCCAAGTTAGATAAATACGATCCATACAAAAAAATAAAATAAAAATGCACTACATATGTATAAAGCATTATGCATTCCAGAAGGAAACATTTGAGAATGTGTTAAAGCAAAATGTTGAAATATTAAAGGTGCATTGTTAAGGGCATTTGATTTCAGAATGTTTTCAGGACTGAACTAATTTGGTGGTTTACAACTAGTTTTTAATGGAAATGGGCAATGGATGTAGTTGATGAGGTGTTTTATGGAATACCTTGTTTGAAACCCCCCACAAAACTACACAGTTCTCTTGCTCCCTGTTTTGAGCACTGTCTTACTTTTTGCATTTTAATGTTAAAAGTCATAATATAAGACATTTTTATAAAGTGTTTCTGCCTCCTTTTCACCTCCCCATGGAGTTTACCACATATTCTTTTTCTCCCCGAACCATGAGTCTGATCCATGTAATCACTCTTTGCACTTGCTTCACTGAGTTCTTGACCAGGCCTTTTATTTGCAACCTAGTAAAATCCTCTTTTTGTTTTGTGTAAAGGTTTTTTAAGATTTGCTGAACTTGTTTTAAGATCAGTGTCAAATAATGACTTTTGTGGGTGTATTAAAACACAGGAAGTGTCTGAAGTGTGATTAATCAATTAGTTATATGTCAACCTGCAGCAATGTGCAATTTAGTAAACTTACATATGTTGTAGCAATTATTTTTGCATCATAATCTTTTGAAGAGTTTGGGGCTAATGGCATTTCTGCACAATCTCCTAAAGCAATAAGACTTGCTAGCTGCTGCATTCCCAGTGGTTATGTGCCCCCTAAGGAGCATGTTAAGGCATAAGGCCAAGGCCAAGAAGTATGATAATCCCCCAGAAATTAATTGGGTGGAATGCTGGTTGCTATTGAGAAATGTAACATAATGTACAAACTGTGTAGGGAAGGAAATTAGTTGGACCCACGCTTCCACTTGCACTCTTGTTTTGCTGATGTGAGGATGATGGTCTTAGTCAGGAATTTGGTCATTGTGAAGAAGCTTAAGTTAATGATTTTGGAGTGACGTTATATTTCACAAACTGCTTTCAAAAGCACCACAGCTCATTAGGTTTCTGTGATTTTCGTAAGACTGCACAGCACAATTTTAGGGTTGGACATTTGGCAAGTCAAAAAAGATTTGGTCAAATATTGCCAAATAATGGCAAGGTATTTTTAAAGCATTAATATTATTAGATATGCAAAACCATCAACAGGGTTGATACTTATGCTGATTCCACAGGAAATTAGATAGCTGTAGTTGTAAAACAATGATGTTAATTCTTAAAGGATAATGTAATATTTATTTTTAAAACACCTGTTTTCTGTCCTTTCTGCAAGGAGCTTGGGGCAGTATATTGAATTTGATACAGATTTAGGTGGGTAAAGTGGGACTGATGGAAGTGGACATTCCCTTCGCTCATAGATGGTACTTCCATTTGGGAGATCTGCCCCTCAACATCTCTCCCCCCCCCCGCCTACACTATTCAACAGAATGCCCTGATCATCTGTATAGTGTTTTCAGGGGGGCTGGAGGCACTGTCATAGGGGGCAGGGACCGCAGGGAAGGCTCCTTTCACAAGCCAGTTGCATGTACCTAAATCTGGATCCAAGCTTTTGTGTCCTCCTTGCCATCTTAGCTTCATCTCTTTTACCAGGTCGCTATGAGTATGTGGCTGGTATGACATAATTCACAGTGTTATCCTAGGCAAGTCTATTATGGCCTTTTCTACACCTAACGATTTCCTAAGGAAAATGGAGGGATCGTCCCTGCCTGCTCCTGGGATCCCCTGTGTGTCATTTGCATGCACAGGGATGATCCTGGGACGATTCCTGGAAAAAAGGCAGGTGTAGAAACGGCCTAAGAAGTAAGTTCCATTAAGTTCAGTGAGGTTTACTCCCAGATAAATTAACATAGGATTGTAGCCTTAATGAGCTTTATGACTGTTAGGGTTTGAACCCAGGTCTCCCTGGTCCTAGACTGACAGTGTATCCGCCTTTGCAGCTGATGGCTACTTGTGTCCCTGTTTGGAGAAACCTAAAATTATGGCAGACAGGCAGGCAGAGGGCAAAGCTTTGCTACGCTGCCAGGTTTGCCCTTGAGTGCTGATGCTGCAGGGCTATGAGGCAAGCTGCACTCATTCTCCTCTTGTCAACAAATGACACTACAATGAAATAGAAATAGTAATCAAGGATGACATTCAAAGAATATTTGATCATGGTCAAGTAATTGGAAGTCAGTTGGTACACCAGTGTGGTGTAGTGGCGAAGGTGTCGGACTGGGAGTCGGGAGATCCGGGTTCTAATCCCCACTCAGCCATGGAAACCCACTGGGTGACTTTGGGCCAGCCACACACTCTCAGCCCAACCCACCTCACAGGGTTGTTGTGAGGATAAAATGGAGAGGAGGATTGTGTACGCTGCCTTGGGTTCCTTGGAGGAAAAAAGGCAGGATATAAATGCAATAAAATAAATAATAAATAAATATTTGACTGGAGTGGCTTGACAGGCTCAGCTAATTTTCTTCCGTTAAGATCAGGGAACATTCTTTCCCCTATTCCTTGCTCCCATATACTGCAGATTTTATTTGGAAATAATGAACAGCACAATGAAGAAAAACCAAACACAACTTATAATCACAGTAAACAACTGAAGAAATCAGAGGCGCATAATACAGATTCATAAAAGGTGATCCAAATAAGGCTAGTCTACAATTATAAATCTTTTGTGTTGGATATTGTGTGCAGTCTGCATGTACAGCATTACATGTAATAAGTGCATATGTGACTTATTTCACCACATGTACACAGTATAGCAGCCTTCCCCAACCTTATGACCTCCAGATTTTTGGGCTTCAACTCCCAGCAGCCCTAGCCAGCGTGGCCAATGGTCCTGTATGCTGGTAGTCCACAACATCTGGAGGGCACTTAGAGTAGACCCATTGAAATGAATAGGACTTAAGTTAGGCTAACATTGGATACAACTTCATGTTAGAAAAAGCTGTATTACAGGAATCCATGCACAGTGGATTCCCTGTGGAAATTCCATGTAATGAGTCTTTTTGATCAGTTCCTGGATTGTCTCTGGATGATTGTTTTGAGTTGTTGTTGTTTATTTTATGTCCTAATGTAAATGGTTTTTATACTTTATATAATATATGTTAATTTTTTAAATTTTTATGAACTGCCCAGGGAGCTTCTGCTACGGTGAAGTATAAAAATATAATAAATAAATAAAATGAAATTTAATGGGGATAAATGCCAAGTTCTACACCTAGGAAAAAGAAACTAAATGCACAGTTACAAGTTGGGCAATACTTAGCTCAGCAATACTACAAGAGAGAAGGATCTTGGAATTGTTGTAGATCACAAGCTGAATATGAGCCAACAGTGTGATGTGGCTACAAGAAAGGCAAATGCTATTTTGGGCTGCATTAATAGAAGTACAGCTTCCAAATCACGCAAGGTACTTGTTCCCCTCTATTCAGCATTGGTTAGGCCTCATATTGAGTATTGTGGCCAGTTCTGGGCACCACACTTCAAGAAGGATGCAGAGGAGAGTAATGAGGATGATCAGGGGTTTGGAAACAAAGCCCTATGAAGAGAGACTGAAAGAACTGAGCATGTTTAGCCTGGAGAAGAGACGATTGAGGGGAGACACGATAGCACTCTTCAAATACTTAAAGGGTTGTCACACAGAGGAGGGCCAGGATCTCTTCTTGATCCTCCCAGAGTGTAGGACATGGAATAATGGGCTCAAGCTACAGGAAGCCAGATTCCGGCTGGACATCAGGAAAAACTTCCTGACTGTTAGAGCAGTACGACAATGGAACTAGTTACCTAGGGAGGTTGTGGGCTCTCCCCCACTAGAGGCCTTCAAGAGGTAGCTGGACAACCATCTGTCAGGTATGCTTTAAGGTGGATTCCTGCATTGAGCAGCGGGTTGGACTCGATGGCCTTGTAGGTCCCCTCCAACTCTACGATTCTATGATTCTATGATTCTTTGAGTAGAATGCTAGATATACATTTATCTGCTGTTAGACTCTGTGCTTGCTGTGTTGTGTTGCCTTATCGTTGCCATTGTCGTAATTTTGTGAGAGGTCCAGTTTACAAAAGAAGAGTACATAAACAAAATAAAGGAAATGTCCTGCCCTCAGGCTCACAATATAAAACTGTTTTCATGAGTGACGGGTATTGGAGTGAAATTTATTTCACTCTAAAGGAGCAACATGTTATGTGCAGTGTGGTGTAGCTACAGAAAAAAAAAAACACTTCTGAAATGGCTTCACCAATGTTGCGAAATAGAATGACACTGCAGTATGGGATTTTATCACAGCATAGTGTGAGCAGAATTTGTATACTGCTATCACTATATCAGTTTTTTTACAGTTAGGGATATATAAATGCAGCTGCCCAATAGTTGCTTCCAAGTAATGAATCATATCTTTGAGGTCTAGTACTCTGACCAGTTTTAGCATCACTCTGCTTTTATTAAAAGTCATGTGAATGTCACCATTTCTGTCAATTGCCATAAAATAACACTTGATTCTTTTTTTAAAAAAATATCTTTAAACGTTTGGATTGGAAAAGAGTTCTATTACCATATATACAGGCAAATAGTGTTTTGTTTTATTTTGGCAACTCACTAATTGTTGGTAGGATGATACAATTAGTCCTTCTTCATGCTGCCAAATGTCCTTTGTCTTAAGAACTATACCATTTTACAGAAAAGTACAACTCTAGAACATTTTGATTTTCCCATGTATTGCATTGTTCCACATTCCTCTTTATTTTTCTGCAAGTACTTACAGTGCCTGTGGTGGGCTCTGCAAAAAAAGCCCCCTTTCCTTCAAGTGAGTTGCCCTTTGCTGCTTCCTGTGTGATTTCTGATTTTGATTTGCTGACTGAACTCGAACTATGGTTTCCCAATTCAGACTTCATACGCTTAACTATGATTTGGTGTGTATCCAGAATTCATTTTGCTACTAACACATGGGAAGAATTTAAACTGCATATTGAAAATAAACAGACATGATAACTATTCTTAGAATCACAAAATCTTAGAATAGTAGAGTTGGAAGGGGCCTACAAAGCCATTGAGTCAAACACCCTTCTCAATGCACTCTACATTGCAACCATGCCTATTTATTTTTAGGTATAAATGTGTTACGTCTACAAACCCCATTCTCCCAGTCTCCAGAGACATCTCAGTGTACTTGTCCCTCTTTTACAATTAGACATGAATCAAAACAAATCCCTTCTGAATTTTGCATGTGCCAGATATCTTTTCTTGGTGGTCATTCTTGGAAAGATCGTACCACTTTCCTAACTGCAATGCAGGCTTGGGATGAGCAATTTGAGACAAACTTTGTTCCCAATTATAAACATGCATACCTCCTGCTGTATTAGGAATTGTCTGAGATCGAGTGAAAAAGATAGACAACACACATGTAAACATATAGAGCTTACTGATGAGTCTTATTCACAGAATTTTTACAAACACCTAATTGAAAAGCTGAAGGATCTTAGGAATTCGGGAAATGTTCAGTAATTTTAGTTTAGTTAATTCACATTTTGTAAATGCCACACACAGACTCATTTCACAATATCAAGTATAAACTATAGATTCGATCTCTTGCTAGATAAGTTTGAGATTTCCCATGAAATACGTCTTCTACTCTCTTGCTAAAAGAAGCTGTAGTTGTATGGAAGGAAGATGGAAAGCAAAAGAGTTTTTCAGTTGCAAACTGACATGAATCACTGCTTCTAAGAGGACTTCACATTTCAAGAAAAAAGGAACACATCAGAAAGATAATAGATGTTGGAACTAACATGTTGGACTGCATAAACATTGCCATAGTTTGTCCATGAAGCCCCTGTTGGGGAACAGGAAGAGTTGTTGTCCACCTCTACTTTATGTCAGGCTATTGGGGCCTAGCGTAGAGTAGCAACTCTGGACTCGTGAATCTACAAAGCTACTTTAAACATTAGAACTCTGCCTTCATAAATGCCATTGCACGTTATATACCTGCCTTAAATAATTCTTCATGATGAGCTATTAGTGTGCAGTGGCTCACCATTGAGATTGAATTGTCATTTGTAGAAATGTGGGGAAGATCAGTCTATGAGGTAAATGGCTCACCAAGTGGTGACAATGGACAATAGATGGCAACAATCTGCATCGCAGCTACAACGTCTTTAGTCAGCCCTTAACAAACACATCTCTGAGAAGAAAAACAGTGTCCTATTTAAATCAGCAATGTATATTTCATGAGATTTCTTAAAGCTGTGGACCACAGCTTCCTCTGGTTTTTGTAATATTTACCATTGCTAAAAACCTACTTCTGGAGAATAAAAATCTGAAAATGCTTGCTTTTATCCTGCCTTTATAAAAGGTAGAGAGTCTATAACTCAAGTACACCTTTGATTAGGGGACCAAGGAGAAATAAAAAAGTGGATAAAATTACCCCCCCCCCCCATTGCTCTTTGCCACTAACATTATAAGAGGGGATGTCATGTACTCTCCTCCTGGACTGATTAAATGGGGTAATTGCTGAACATGAAGAACTTAGTAAGGAAGCAAGATGGGCAGAGATGACATTCCTTCCTAGGATGAGTTTTATTACTATCATATGTTTTTCTCTTCCCAGTTAATTGGAGAGAGAGCTCATATAAGTTGACGATATCCTCTGCTTTGAACAGCGGCATTATTGCCTTCTCACAAATTGCGAATCATTCATAGTATGTCTGCCAAATTTTGTTCCATCTTAAAGGCTGATTGTTTCACATTATTTGCTATAAATATTATGACTTTGAAAACGAGTAGCATTCGTAATACTTATGTTCTGTCTCCTAATGAGTTTTTAACAAAGGAAGTCTGTAAGTTAGCGTGGATTCGCATGACCACTTCAGGGGCTTACTTCCCATCTGAAATGCCACCATGATAAAAACATTAAAGTGGTGAAATGGTTGTATGATGTCTCCACCATGAACCCAGCTGCCAGTTCAGCACCACTGCAAACCAACCTTTTTGAAGCCTTTGTTGGTGCCATTCAGGAACATCATTTTCATAATGGGTAGAGATTGGGTAGGTTCAGTTCTAGTCACATCAAAATTGAGATTGGCTTTATTTCTGCATGAAAATTTCCTGATTTGGGGTGGAGTTGAAGCTCAGGCCGTTTCTACATCTGCCTTTTCCCCTAGGATCATTCCTGTACATCCAAGTGACACACAGCAGATCCCGGGAGCAGGCAGGGACGATCCCTCCATTTTCCTGGGATAATCCTTAGGTGTAGAAAGGGCCTCTGTGTTCAGTGTGCAAAATAGCATATGTTAAATTGCTGAGTGTGTGATAGCTTTCATATAGATGTCTATAAATAAAACCCCTTTTTATTAAATGAGTTTTTTTTCCTTCCTTTCAAATATTTTTATGGATGCCAGACTTTCTTCAGAAGAAAAGTATTTGGCAAATATCACGTAGATTTAGCTAGAACCTCATAATTACTAGTTTTAAATAGTGTTAATCAAATATTATCATCTTCTTACGGGGGTTCATGTATAAACTGAAGCATGTTGAAATAATCTGCAATCCCATCTGAACATCTGAATTCATTTTGTAGAATATGGCACACAGCTGCATTTAAATTCAAAGCAAGAACAACTGCAGTACATTGACCCACTGAATATTACAGTAGGTTTTGAGTTTCATGTTAGTTGGATTTATTGGAGAAAATTGATTTGAGTGCTTCTGCTTTTGGCTGAGTTTTTTAATGTCCGGAAGAAAGGAAATAGGACATGCATATGATGTGACTTTGATGTGTAAAGAAGTTAATTATCTAAACCATCTAACAAATCTTGGCTGGGGAAGTAATTATTTTAAAGGGTACAGGGTGGTCTTATGAGCTCTTGTGTTCATCCAAATAAAATGCTACACACCTACTTAATTTCTACATTAAATAAGTTGGCCATAAAAGAAAGTGGCTAACTGGTAACAAACCATTCCAGCATTAGTTCTCTACGCTCCCCCGCCTCGTGATCCAGTGCACATCTACAGAGATGACTCACTTGGTTTTACATGACTGCTTAATAGTATTGGCATACTTAATAGTATTGGCATACTAATAGCTTCGGCTATTGGGCGGTATAAAAATGTAACAAATAAAATTAAAAACTGTCATGATCTGGAGTGAGGCTACGTTGAGTAGCCTTTCAGTTCTCACTAGGACCAGTACAGCCTCTTGATATCTGGGGGTGGGGAGACTGAGAGGAGGATGGGTGTATCGCTTTCACCTGCAAACTTAACTTTACCATTGAGGGGAGTCTTCACCGTACAGAAATTCCTTCTATTCCCTGGTTCCCATTCTTTCTTTCCATTTGAACTTACAGTTTCCCTATTCCTTTTAAGGATATATGGAAAGGGCAATGAGACAGCAGCTGGAGCAATAGGGGTCAATTTCTTGGAGGAAAACAGCTCTTTATTACAACTACTTTGAAGCTCTGGAACGATCTCCCCCAAACTGGTGTTCTGTTTTGTAACTTTTTTGGAGATGCTTCAAAACCTACCTCTTTTTAAAAGCTTACAGCTGCTGATAGACCCTGTACCCTTGGGTTGCTGTTGATAGTATTTTGATTTTGTATAAATGTCCTATATTTAGTTTTCTGTTGGAAGCTGGTTCTCCTTTTCTCTGGACCTTTGCATGTTCTTTACTGTGTAGAAGGTAGATTTCCAGATGTTTGGGACCTCAGCTTTTGGAAGCCCCTGCCACCATGGCCAATGGTCAGGAATGCTGGAAGTTGAAGTCCAAAACATCTGGATATCTACTTTCTGCCCACCCGTGCTATAGGGGGTAGAATGCTGTCTGACAAGGATAGCAGTTATGCGAAGGTGCCAGGCAGCTGTACAAATACATTCGCTGCATTCATGCATATGTATGTTAGTAGCAGGAGTACAACTTCTGAAAACAAGAATATAGTAATTAATTATTGATATCTAGTATGGTGTACTGGTTAGAGTGTTGGACAGGGACTCGGAAGACCCCTACTCAGCCGTGCAGGTCACTGGGTGACGTTGGCCCAATCTCAGATTCTCAACCTAAACTACTTCACAGGGTTCATTTGAGGGTAAAATTGAGAGGAGAAGGACCAAGTAAGCTGCCTACATGGGATATAAATGTAATAATAAATAAATACAATGCTAATTTTTTATTTCTTTCAGGATTTTACCAGATGTCTATTCTGTACAGCCATCATTTTGACACTTATTCTTAACATCATGCTGTTTGCTAATAAATGCAGACCAAAAGATAGATTCAAACAGATTGTTTACTAAAAACCTGGAATATTTTCTCTAGAACTTGTAGTTGGATAGAGAATCCATTATTATTATTATTATTATTATTATTATTATTATTATTAAAATTTATATACCGCCTCATAGCTGAAGCTCTCTGGGCAGTTTACAAAAAACTATAACTATAAACTGGATGCAACTATAGAAACTATACTGAGTTTTATACCTCAATCCAATATATATACACTTGAAGATTGCATTTGCTCCCGTGCAAGTGTACATAGGATCACAATCTTAATCTGATGCAGTTTTCCCACCAAAGCCTTGCAGGCTGTTTTTCTTGCTCTGAAATATTGGGGATGGCTACAGCTGGTCAAACTGGCTGATAACCAGTCTGGGGATTTGTCTTATGCTGCAGTGGTTTATGTAACTTATTTGCTTCAGCCACTTGGATTGTTTCACTAAGCGATTGCTTGCCTGCTTATGCCTTTTGTATTAGATTTTCTCTAATTGTAGCACACTGTCAGAGGGTAGTTGGTTGTCAAAGGATTGCACAACATGATCTCTTGGTTCCTACTTGAATCTGGATGAATGACTCCGAATTCTGAATGACAGATGTGGAGTGATATAGGTATTTTAAAGATGAGATTGGTCTGTGTTTCTAATGTCACTTTTCCCATCCATCCCAAGCAGTATTATACAGTCAGGGCAGATTTGTGGCCTGGGACAGGGGTGGGACACATGCAGCCACACATTCAATCCCAATGCTGGCGGCAGGCGGAGTTAAGAGGGGCTTCTGCTGCATTCTTGGCACTTCACCACCCCATCCTGAGTGGGTGGAGTATGGAATCCCTTTGGGGACAACCTGTTTTAGCTACCTAGACTTGGGCTCAGGATGGGGAGAGACTCTGGAAGGACTCTCCAACAGCTGAAGAGGTGTGGGAAGGGGTTCGTTATTACACTACTTTCACCTCATGGCCAGGTATGGCTCATTTTAATTCAAGGCAGGGATAGCTGCTAGTGGCTCCTGCATTAAGAGTGTCCTGCACAGTGTCCTGATTTTTGCAGATGTTGTTATATTAAATAAACTTGTGGCCCTAGTTAACCTGATGACATGTGCCTCATTATTTCAAGGTTTTTGTTAGATGACGGATATAAATGGGAGAGGCTTGAAACCCCCCCCCCCCCAAATAAGCTTATTATCATTAGCAACACAGTCAGGACACAGTTAAAAAACACACATCCGTATTCTGGATTCTAGAGTACAAGCATCGTATCTTATGTATTGAGGCGGTCCTGGCACTTGGGATTTTTCAGTCCTGTGCATATGCGTTTAATAAGAACTTGTTTTGGCAGTCAAGTTGTTTATCTGTGGTACTTCTCTAAAGACTTGGGTAATGGTAAGTTAGCAGTTAGAAATATCTTTTGACAGAGTGAAAAGTGAGGGAGAAGAGAGAGACTTTTATAGAGTGCTCTCCATGACCGAGAGAATGGCACAAAAGAAAAGAAGAGATTGCAGTAAAGCTGCAAACATCCAGCACAGAGAGTTGGCATTGCGCTATTGAGCATGGTCCACATTTTCCAGCTTAGTGAGGCAGCCAGGTTGGGTTAGGGTTAGGGAAACTACATATGTGGAAAATAGTATATGAATTTAATTTCAAAATGTCTGCTAGGAAATGACAATAGTTTACAATATAGTCATAGGTTTATTTACATACTTTATTTTCCACAGATACATTGTGGAATATAGTCTCATGTTATGACCTAGTCTGTAATTCCCTATTCAGTTTTCTTTCCCTTTGGGTAAAAAAAAAAAGGAAAATATGTTAATATAAAACATCCTGCATGATCAAGGAGAGATGTTGACCTACAGTATGCAAAATATTTAGCAGCACATTAAGACTTGCGGATAATATGGTGTGAAATGCAATGCTAATTATTAGAGTAAAAAAAATCTTGTATATTTATATTGGATTTTATGCTTTAGGAAATACTTGCAGGTGAAAGGTAAAACAATAATTGGCAAATATAAGATTGCTTATATTTTAAGACTGCTGACTGAGAGGAAATGATACTAACATCTGCTTTTCATTTTCAAAGCTACTGCTGCTAACAATAATGTAAGAAATGAGTAGACCTTGGATAAATGGAAGCTTACCAAATCTTTTCAAGTCAGACAGATTAATGGAAGACGGAACCAGCATTCATAATACTGGTAGCACTATCATTTTTAAATGTTATCTGATGACTGGAAGTATGATGACTTGGAAGTATGTGGGTTATATTTTGGTTGTTGACTGCAATAATATATTTTGTTCAGCATATGGTGTGCTGTCCGTAATGGCTACAGTGTTGTTGGCATCATGTAAGTGTTAAATAGTCATAGTGTTCATTTGTGGCATTTCCTGTTACCTGAAAAGTTTAGAGTGGGATTCTGTAATATGACAGCAATATTAAGACTTGTACGATGCTGACATTAGCCATGATAAAAATGTAGAGAACTAACGTTGACCTCTCCTGATGTTGAATAGTAGCAGTATACCTTGCCTCATTTTATTTAGTTTTATCTGTCAATAAGGAACTTGCTATGTTCTTATATGTCAGTAAGGATCTTGCTTGCTTTTCTTTTAATTTGAAGGACAAGGCATAGAAATGATTCAATAATGGTACTGGGTATTTAATCAAATCAGGTTCAATGGAAGCTAGGATTCCTCAGTGTTCTTATATGGTCTTTAAATTACTCATGCAAATATTTTAGTAAATTATATATTTTAAATGAATGCAAGCAGCCTGACTGAACAAAGCAGGGGTGAGTAACCTCCTTCCCTGCAAGTTATTTCTGGACTATAGAAGTCATGAAATTCGTAGAGGTATTTATAAATATCCATTCTGTTGGTGAAAGTTTTAAAAGTTTAAAATTTAGGAAATTGAGAGAACTGAAAACTGTGACACACGGGGAATATGGTGCTTATAATGTTAGTGACAGAGAAATTGTGCTGAATTGTATGGGAAGTTTCAGACAAAATTGGAAAGAGTTTTGAATTTCAAACTCCACAAATGGACCCAGCACAAATAGACCCAGATAGTACTGACATTCTCAAACCAAACACAATTGATATCTTTTGTCCCAAATGTTATTTTCTTCTGGATAATTTGTGCCTGTATGTTGTTGCTCAGTGCAATGACTGCAGCTTTTGGGTTCAGGAAATGTACAGAAGGTTCAGTATGGTATGTGAGGATGATTGGTGAAGAGACAAAAAATTGACAAATACATCATTCTCTTTTATCTTTAAAGAACAGTTAAAAGAGGGAACTGGTTTTTTTTTTTAAAAAAAAAATCATGCTGTTTAAACCCTGGAGAGATGAGGGAGTCTCATAAACCTTATGAAAAATGTTATAAAGCAAGTGAAGAAACAACTGATAGTCCTTTTTTCCATAAGTACAGCCTGATCCTTTGCAAATAGATATTGATGATGTCACTGGAGCTCAGAAGCTGAATTTGGACAAAGGCCAAATTGTGAACAGAAAGCAATATACCAAATAATATACCAATGTACCAAACGAGTTTGTCAGTGGATCTGCAGTAACTGGCAAAGGTTTCTTGAGTAATGCAGTTAGAGCTTTTGACTAACCTAAGTCTCAATGATTTCAGTGGTCTGCTTTTCATATGACTAAGTCTGGATCCAACCCAATTTGATAGGGTATCTGAACCAGACAGTCTTGAGGTAAAATTTCAATTAACAAGAGGCAAATATGTTGTGAGGACACAGTTTCCATGCATAACATCATTCATAAGTCACCATTCGTGCTAAGAACTTTCCTTTGACTGTATTATTGTGGGTATTAGAAAGATACTTTTCAAGGAATGCATGAGTTGTTTCACTTTATCTACAAAAATGAACACTACACCTATAGGCATTTGCACCTTTAAAAGCAACTTCTGACAGTGTGCATAGATGAGTATAATTGATTGTGCTGTTTATTTCAGCTTCATGTGCCAACTCTAGAAAGGCCACCAAAGAAGAGAGGGACTGTTATACTGGCTAGGAGTCATTGCAGAGAAAGTCAGGCCAAAAAACTAAAATTAGATGTGTGTGGTGTGTGGCGATTTTCCTATGGGTTTCCATAATGATATTGGAATAAACTGCAATTTTAAACATATTTGTTAAGTTTTATTAAATATACCTGAATTTTAAAAAAATAAAAGTAGAAATTCATTAGCAGGGTCTGTTGGCAGTGCTTTGACTAATATGATTTCATTAAGCCGAAGCCACATACTTAATGTGTGCTGACTTTTTTTGATTTGTGTACAGTAGTGCAGAGTGATCAAAATTTGTTTTCTGAATGAGTTCAACAAGACAGAAGTGACTAATATGTCTTTTGAACTGTTTGTAGCTAGTGGTCAAGAACTTGATGACCGGTTTAGAGGATCTTAAGTGATTCATAGTTTATTCATAGTTTACAAAAAGTATTGTTTTCAGTGCATATTATTTTGAGCAGAGTTTCCTTACATCTTTTGCTTTTAATATCTGTTTTTATTAATTGTACCACAAAGAGGTACTTGAAAACAACTATGCCTCACTCCTTGAAAGTTTTTAAAAATACATTTATATTAGTCATGTAATGATATTTCACCATGGAGAATCAATTATGTTTGGTAGTACACTGCATGGCTGACACTGTCTGATGTGTCATGTCTGTAATGAGAAAAAATATCTCAAATAGGCAAAGATTACCTAATAACCTAAAATATAGTTATACATTAATGTTGAAGAAAGAGTAACATTCTGGATAGTAAGACCTAGACTTCAGAAATAGATTTGAATTTTTCGGTAGAATTTCCAAGCTGGCCCAGCCCTACCACGAATTGTTCGTTTCTTCCCCATGACTTCCAGGAGGGCCTGCCACTGCCTCTCTACTGCCACAGCTGCAGCTGCCGCCTGTCAACTCGGCGTCCCTCACTTGCTTGGTCAGCCAGCTTTCTGGCTGACCTTGTGCGCCTGCCTGTTCTGCCTCTCTTGCCTTATGCTCCAGCCACATGGCTCTTGTAAGAGGTTGTCCCTGCCCCCCAGCAACAGAAATGGAGGCGCCGCAGAAGTTCCATAGAAGGGCGGCTTGCCAGTGCTTCCTGTGCCAACCACAAAGGCAGGCATGCACAAGCTGAGCAGTGCAAAGGGAGCCTTCATGGGAGGGCTGGCAGCGATTGCTGCAGCAGAGGAGAAAGGCAACAGGTGATGGAGTGGCCAGCCAAGTGAGTGAGTGAGTGCAGGTGGATGCGCGGCAGTGGCAGCACCACCTAGTTGAGGCGGCAGTAAACCTTGGGCCGGGCCTCTTTCCGAGGTATGTTTACGTGGCTTGTATGGAGCTGAAAACAAATAAATATTTGTGTCTAAGAATACTAATTAAAATTCTTGGTGTAGGAAACTGAAAAAACACGTGTAGCACAATGTTTCATTTCTAGTTCTGTGTTTGTACTGTGAATAGTTAAGGGTATTTTATTGTATGTGTTGCATATACATTTTGTAGGATGTTCCACTTTATGTGCATTAGCAACATTTTCATTATCATTAAAGTCTGTATCGGAAAATGTATAAGCCCCCCCCCCCTCTAGTGCAGCACAGCCACACACTCGGCTAATACTTTCTGTGTTATTTAGCATTTTAGTCAGATAGGAGCTAATGTAAAAACGGATCTATGCAGATAGAAGCAGGGTTTTCAATGTCTCTCACTCCATTCTATGGGGCAAAGGACAGTCAAATGTTTTCCAAGATACATGTTCCTATTAATGAATTGAGAACAGAGTTTTCCAACCTTTTTGGGTCATTGGGTTCACTTGGAATTTTGAGAAATTGTTAGATTGTTCATGGGTTGCTTTGCCAGGCAACAGAGGCGGCAAGCAAGAGTGATAAAAGAACAAAAAGCAGCTCTTCGTGCCAGTATAAAGCCACAAAAGCATTTGGCATGTAGTGAGGGAGCAGGCAAAGGGGGAGGGAAACAGTTCAGGGATTGAGAAAACAAATCATGGATGTTTTAAGGTCTTGCCAGTCAACACCCCTGCCCCACCCCCCAGGGTAAGGCAACAAACCATGGGTTAGAGTTATGTTCAAACCAGGTCACAGTCTAGTAAATCAGAATAGAATTGCAACCTCCATTTGCAATCCATACCCTTTATTATAAACTGCAGGAGATGGGTTCCAATAAACAACTCTGGACTCTCCTTTTTATTATAATTCAGCACAAAGAAGCCTTCTGTATATCTCAAAAGCTGGCTCCGTAGAGTTTGAATTTTGATTCATTCCTATTGTTATTCTTGCTTTAATTAGCAGACATAGTTACCTGTGCTTATTGTTTTGTGTGAGTTGTACACCTAAAAAAAGTTAAGTGCGCACCTTGAAATGAAATAATGATTACTATTAGTTAAATATTTATAATCCCATATATGACATAGGTTGACTTGCAACAAAGCAGATTCAAATATACTTGGGAAGAATAGTATTGCCAACAATGTAATGATAAGTTTCCTTTTCAAAACCCAAGGGAATTCAGTGATAATTTCACTCACCCCGGCCTTTCCAACATCATCAGTGATCATGGGGGGCATCTGTGAAGGCCTTAGCTCCCAATTGCCTGGCTTCATGGAATTTGAGCCAACGTGACACAGCCTTAACTAGAGTCTTAAAAGAGCTGTTGTTTTAATTGTTGAATAGATGTGCTTTCTCATAATATAGGCCTCTTTATTAAAGGACATACTTCTTCAAGGCTGTCTGATTTAATATTTTTTCTAGCATTAATTTCAAAATAAGTAGCAAAATATGACTTTTAATTTAATTCTATCAAACTAATTCATTACAAATAATTATAATTAATTCTGACAAATTACTGCTACTGTTACTAATTGGTCTTGCATACCTATTTTCTGTAATAAAGATTGAAGCTTTAATTGTCCATGAAAGAGAGAAAACAATAGTTTTTAGTCATGCTTAACAAGGCATTATGAACTTTAGAATGGAACAGTGCTAAGTTTGAGTTTTTAAAGTATGCACATGACCTTTGTGGGTTTTTATTTGCTGTTTTTTCACATGTTATTTGCTAATATATACCTGCAAACATTATGGTTTTTCTCCTCTGTTTACTCAGATGAGCAGTACTGGAGCCAGCCCAATGTCAAGTGTTCCATCAAACAGCGGAAGAGGGACTGGAAAATCAACAAACTTTACTCCTGAATTGCAAAATATGATGTAAGTCTAGTTTTGTTTACATATCTTATGGTATTCCTAATTTACATAACTAGGAAGCAGAGTCAATGGAGGACAGGGCAGTCAGTGAGGAACATTATATATTAATGATCTAATTTGGAAAAGCTTGGAAAGGAGTTTCAAGAGGGATAAAATAATTTAGCAGAGACTGCCCTTGTTGGACTTAAACATAAATGCAATTAGAATAAACATACTGATTTGTGCTACATACTTTTTAACTTTCTGTTTCTTATATATTCATGTGCTTAATGTGTTATTCTTAATGATATCTATGTTCTAAATTTACTTTTTTCTTTTTAAAAAGTGTCTCATAGTCGTTACGTCCTTGTCTTTATGCAAAATGATACATTACATTAAAATAAAGCTACTTGTGATAGAATTAACATGTGTAGACCATTTGGAATTGATTATTCTTGCTCTGGACAATTAGAAATAATTTTTACAAGAACAGTTGATTTATTTTTAATGACACAGGGATCCAATTCTACTTTGTGATGAGATTAGAATCCCCCCTTTTTTTGATCTTGGAATATGTACGTTTTCATAAAGCCATAGGCTTCATCCTTTAAAAATGCCATAATTTGGAAGATTCCATACTTAAAGCTTGATTAGTTGCCTTCTACAACGGGCCAGGCTACAAATCTTGATTTGGTGGAAGGCAACCTATTAATCAGAGAGATTGACCTGCCAGCACATGCCATTTTCTCTTTTATATAAGTCCAAGGTGCATCAGTCTGCAAAAAGTGGGGGAACTCAGACTAATGAGTTCTTTCGTCATGGATCATTATTTCTGATTTATCAAGTAGTTTAAAGAGAATTTTCAACCTAAGACTAAGATTATATCCCCCTCTCAGAATTGCAGAGGGAGAGCAGGATAGATACATTTTTGTATTGCATTTCTTCAGTATTGTAATGAATGTATCCCCTGTCTTTTTAGTATGGATTGTCCTGTGTCTGCATAAATTGCTGTTGTTTCAGTAAATAGTTTAATTATACCAGAAGTACTCCTATGGATAGAGTTTGGACCACTACTGTTAGTTAACTTCAAAATGGAGTGACATTTGAAGTTGGTACCTTTTATAATAAATATGACTGACTTTCGAATTTAGGACAGGAAGCCCAATATCAGGAAATTCCATCCCTATGTGCCTGTTATGCCCACTCCTCATTTTGGTATGTTGCTGTTACCCATTTTGGGCTTCCTTTGGGTACAAATGTTGGAATGAGTTGAAAATGCTGTGGTTGCCTTTTAGGGCTAGAAAGCAGATGATGATGAATTGGAACCAATGCCACTGTTACTAAGCTGTGAAAAAATAGTTCATGGCTGTCTCTCAGCATACAGGTCAAAAGATAGCGGTGGTGAACAGAGCTGCTGGTGGTTGATTGCCTCCTGATTGATTATTTCCATGTCTGTACAAGTGGTTCTCCGTATATTTAGTACTTTTGAAGAACATTTTTGTATTCCCATCATATCTTAATGTGATATACCCAGTTATGTATTTTTTCAGCCTTCATAGTTTATATATTGCCTGCCTCAGTAGGTAGAAATTACACTGATTTTGTATTAGAGGATTTCAAACTGCATCAACAACACTTCATAGTAGGGCTAAGCTCATAGTGAGGGTTCCATAAGTAAGCAGTTCAAAGCTATATTTTAACAATGACTGCCTGACTTGTATGTTAAGAACTATGATGTAAACACCTACTTCTCCATGTGTTCAGTAATATGCACATAAGTCATATGAGAAACTGAAGTAGGATTTGCAAAGTAGCAGTTGATACTGCCATTCTATGTAGCAGCAAAAGATGGCAATGCAAAAAAAAAAAAAAGTTCAGCAAAGTTTCCTTTATTAGGAAATCATACTATTGTCCTTCATTTGAAAAATTGTTTTTTTTATAAAATGTTTCCTTCCTCTTGGTCATTCTCAGACTTTTAAAAGATGTTTTCCAAAATCTAAATTATCTAAATTTAATAATCCATATTTTGTTATTTAGGCTGAGAGAAAGAGTAACAGAACGTTACTTGGGCTTGGAAATCCAAGGAACGGCATGAGTCTGGGGAGCTATGGAAGGCCAGGCTGAACCTTTGGGCAAGAAGCTGAGAAGCCTCTATTTTTATATAATTGTGGACTTTCCTGATTAAGCACTTTTGAAACTCCCCTCCCCGCCAGTATACACACAATTCCTGTCAGTGTAGAAGTTATTGTTGGCTATATAAGTGGAAGACCTAGACGTCTTCATACTGTTTTAGGCCTAGTGCAGTTCCTACTTTAAAAGCTAGCCAAACAAGTAGACTTTGATTCTGAGATACTTTTCATGAACTGTTCTGTTGACTTCATTGGGGCAAATGGAATTTTTCCAGTAGGTTTATTTTGCATGTTTTGTTGAAAAAAAAATATTCGCAGAAAAATAATTACATGACAGGAATAGACTGTGGACAGAAATGTTAAAATTGTTTCTTTTGGCTTCTGTTTTACAATAAGTCGCCACTTTAAAATAACTGTTCTTGGTTCCTTCAGGATATATATATATATATATATATATATATATATATATATATTAAATTTACATCCTAGTCCTAAAATACATTTATTTGAAATAAGGGATATTAATTTCAGTGAAACCTCTGCCCATCTTAGTGTCTTTAGGAAACAATATTGTTCCATAGAAATAATTTTTGATCTTGCTAACATATCCTTGCCATTAAGCTCATTTTAGACGTGTTGCTAGCCAGAGTTGCTACTTATGCCGCCCAGTAACTCAGTTTTGTACAGAAGGGCCAGATAGTGGCTGGATCTACACTACTGCTTTAAAGCACTTTATAACAGTTTTGACAACAGTATATGGAGTGTGTCCTGGGCCCCAACAGTTGTCAAAACTGTTATAAAGTGCTTTAAAGCACTTTAAAGCAGTAGTGAAGATCCTACCAATGAAACATTTTATAAGTTAATATTTTTTTAAAAAATCTTATCTGCATTGCCTGCAGTAACATCATTAATTTTTTATTAATGATGTTACTGCATTAATTACTTTTTTATTAATGATTTGGACGAGGAGGTGCAGGGACGCTTATCAAATTTGCAGATGACACAAAATTGGGTAGGATAGCTAATACCCTGGAAGACAGAAACAAACTTCAAAGTGATCTTGATAGGCTGGAGTGCTGGGCTGAAAACAACAGAATGAAATTTAATAGGGATAAATGCCAAGTGCTACATTTAGGAAATAGAAACCAAAGGCACAGTTACAAGATGGGGGATACTTGGCTCAGCAATACTACAAACGAGAAGGATCTTGGGATTGTTTTAGATCGCAAGCTGAATATGAGCCAACAGTGTGATATGGCTGCAAGAAAGGCAAATGCTATTTTGGGCTGCGTTAATAGAAGTATAGCTTCTAAATCGCGTGAGGTACTGGTTCCTCTCTATTCGGCCCTGGTTAGGCCTCATCTAGAGTATTGCGTCCAGTTCTGGGCTCCACAATTCAAGAAGGACGCAGACAAGCTGGAGCCTGTTCAGAGGAGGGCAACCATGATGATCACGGGGTCTGGAAACAAAGCCCTATGAAGAGAGACTGAAAGAACTGGGCATGTTTAGCCTGGAGAAGAGAAGATTGAGGGGAGACATGACAGCACTCTTCAATTATTTGAAAGGTTGTCACACAGAGGAGGGCCAGGATCTCTTCTCAATCCTCCCAGAGTGCAGGACACGGAATAACGGGCTCAAGTTAAAGGAAGCCAGAATCCAGCTGGACATCAGGAAAAACTTCCTGACTGTTAGAGCAGTACGACAATGGAATCAGTTACCTAGGGAGGTTGTGGGCTCTCCCACACTAGAGGCCTTCAAGAGGCAGCTGGACAACCATCTGTCAGGGATGCTTTAGGGTGGATTCCTGCATTGAGCAGGGGGTTGGACTTGATGGCCTTGTAGGCCCCTTCTAACTCTGTGATTCTATGATTCTATGATTTTAAAGCCATAATAAAGCCAACGTGAAAGCAGGAGATCTGTGAGTGGATCTCCTGCCTTTTTAAAAAAGCTTAATAGCAGCTGCTGCTAGTGGGGAATCAAGTTGGAACTGTATGAATGGAGCAGAGGATTTTTAACCCTTTCTATATGCTCATTCCCTTATAACGCATTCCCCGGTGGGCTATTTTTTGAGTGATGAAAACAAATCAAGAAAAACAGATTACTTCTGATTTCCCAAGTATTCTACAATATCGTGCAATAACTTTGACAAATTACTGATAGAATTGCACTATAGGAAATGGAAATTCATGCCATCTTTTATTTTACTAAGTTAACATTTTTCAGGTTTGGGTCTTGAGAGAGTTCCGTTTCAAATTACCATTCTATATTGAATCTTTAAATTAAATAAATGGCAAATACTTTGTGGATTCATCCTGCTGATTGCTATGGACACTTGTTATGGTAAATGTACCCACAGCATTAAATGCCCCAACGCAGCGCACATTGTACATGCTAATGCACCTATGGATGAGAGGGGTAGCTTGGTGCATGTATTCCTTTGCACATGTGGAGACATCCCTTTCATTGAAGGGAATAGGAAGTCTTTTAGGCAGGAAAGTTCCACCTTTACGTTGCAGCTCCTGCATCTGGCAAGAACAGTTGGATCAGGGCATGTGCCTGTTAGTCATGCCTTCAGTTAGACTGAAGTTGTTGAATTTTGAGAGAGAGAATGCAATTGTTAAGCTATCTACTGTTTATATGTGTCGGAAATCTAGCTGCAATATACTGCACTTGACAGCACTATAAAATATATACAGCACATCAAAATCAGTTAGAGATGGACATAATACAGACTAATATTTTCAATTTAATTTAGGATTATTATGTTTTAAAAGGTAGTTCTGTGCAGGTTGGAGATGATTAATACAGTTTTCCCCTTAAAATATTTACATATATTGACATCTCCACATTAAGAAACTCAATGCTTTGTCTAAAGGAGTAAAAGAGCTTCCAAAACAAGGGGTTTTGGGATTCACTAATCTCTACTGGGGGATTAAGCCAGAAGAGGTAATAACATCCGAAACAGAAGAAACATTATCAACTGCTAGAACAGTTTTAGATGCCAAAGAATGCACAAACAAGAGAGCAAACATTATACTAACACATCCAAGACATCACAAGAGTGGAAGGCAAAAAGTAAGCTAGATGACACCAAGTGTGAGCAACGGAGACTTACAGCAAATATTAGTTATGTCTTTCACAAATTGTTATATAATAAATATTTGCTTTATAGTAACACTGCTTTTTATCTTGCAGTTTTTTATTCTCCTTTTGTACTACCTATTATTTTAAAGAAAAAGTTAAATTCTTGTGATTGATGTTATGCTTTCAACATGCTGGTGAAATAAATAATTCAAGATACCTCTCTCTCTCTCTCTCTCTATAATGACACACACTATAACTGAGAGAAGAATAAAATTTAAACAATCATCCTTTTGCTAACTTTCCCTTGGGGCAGGGGTAAGGGGTGAATAGTTGCCCAGCTATTCTGGCCTGCACAGCTATTTTATCTGGCTTCCAGAACCCTATCAAATTTTAGTCAAATTGTTTTAAAAGCTTTGGCTAATTTTTTTACTTTTAAGAAATGGAAGCTGTGATATTCAGAGAAATTCCACATAATTTGTATCTTTTCAAAGTTTGCATGTAATACCCCAGTCATATGAAGGTGCATATATTCCATGCCTATTGTGAAGCCATTATTACTAGCTAGATTTCCCCCGAAAGGGGCTTGGTTGTGGTGCAAAATCTATTTTAGCTGTGATAAGTCAAATGTTGCAGGCCACTGGCAATCCGTCTTCTAGTCTGCATGTGACTTTTCATGCTTCAGCTTTATTGTGTTTCCTAAAATTTCTACCATTCAAGTCTGCATGCCATTCTTGGTTTGCCCATCATTAAAATCATATCTCACTCTAGAGAGTTAATTTTTGATAATGTTGGAAGGAAATAGCAGTAATGATCTTGCCCATGAGAATGCTGGTAGACCAAACTGTAATTTGAGGTTGTGCTGGATTTCTCCATTCCATTCAGTCCCTGTTTACATATTTGAACCCAGAAGCTTTGCTGAGACTGCATTGTGCAAAAATAACCAGTTTGTCTAGTTGAACTTAGTCTGAATTAGTAGTTTATGATTCTATATGCTTATGAAAGATACATGGTAAGGAAGAAGAATCATGAACCCACCCAATCAAAGCTACATCAAAACAGGTAAGGAACAATTTTGCATGTACATTCGTGCAAGTTCCCACTTATAGTGTATTGTATAATTCTCCTAGTAATACCCAACCAAGAAGGGCATGCTACAATAAAGATGTGTTTTTTTAGAAGGGAATTCCTTGCAAAATAGAAACTAACAATGCTACTATTTATTTTTATTTTTATTTATTTATTTAAGGATTTTTATGCCGCCATTCAGCCCAAAAAGGCTCTCATGGCGGCTTACAAAAGTATTTCTTGACAGTCCCTGCCCACAGGCTTACAATCTAAAAGACATGACACAAAAGGAAAGGGGATTGGGAGGGAGGAGGAGGAGGGGGAAAAGGAAAGCAAACTCAGGCACTACAATCTTAGTTGGAAAGTTCAGCAGTTACAGGTGACAGCAGGAGGGAGGGGGCTCTCAGCTGGAGCTGGACCCAGGCACGGTGGAGAGGTGCCTGGCTGCTGCTTCCTCCCTCTCTGGTGGCCTCTGCAGTTACAGTTGGTAGCAGGAGGGAGGGGGCTCTCAGCTGGAGCTGGACCCAGGCACGGTGGAGAGGTGCCTGGTTGCTGCTTCCTCCCTCACTGGTGGCCTCTGCAGTGTCAGTTGACAGCAGGAGGGAGGGGGCTCTGAGCTGGAGCTGGACCCAGGCACGGTGGAGAGGTGCCTGGCTGCTGCTTCCTCCCTCACTGGTGGCCTCTGCAGTGTCAGTTGGTAGCAGGAGGGAGGGGGCTCTCAGCTGGAGCTGGACCCAGGCCCGGTGGAGAGGTGCCTGGCTGCTGCTTCCTCCCTTACTGGTGGCCTCTGCAGTGTCAGTTGGTAGCAGGAGGGAGGGGGCTCTCAGCTGGAGCTGGACCCAGGCCCGGTGGAGAGGTGCCTGGCTGCTGCTTCCTCCCTCACTGGTGGCCTCTGCAGTGTCAGTTGGTAGCAGGAGGGAGGGGGCTCTCAGCTGGAGCTGGACCCAGGCCCGGTGGAGAGGTGCCTGGCTGCTGCTTCCTCCCTCACTGGTGGCCTCTGCAGTGTCAGTTGGTAGCAGGAGGGAGGGGGCTCTCAGCTGGAGCTGGACCCAGGCCCGGTGGAGAGGTGCCTGGCTGCTGCTTCCTCCCTCACTGGTGGCCTCTGCAGAGACAGTTGACAGCAGGAGGGAGGGGGCTCTCAGCTGGAGCTGGACCCAGGCACGGTGGAGAGGTGCCTGGCTGCTGCTTCCTCCCTCACTGGTGGCCTCTGCAGAGACAGTTGGTAGCAGGAGGGAGGGGGCTCTCAGCTGGAGCTGGACCCAGGCCCGGTGGAGAGGTGCCTGGCTGCTGCTTCCTCCCTCACTGGTGGCCTCTTTAGCAGTTACATCATGTATTTCAATTATTTATCACACTTCATGTACATTAAGAACATGAGCCATGCTGGATCAGATCAAAGGCCTATCTACTCCAGCATTCTGTTTGCATGGTTAAAACCAGATGCCTGTGGGAAGCCCACAAGTAGTGCTTGAGTGCAATGGCATCTTCCGCTTTTGTTCCTCAACAACAGGTGTACTTAGGCTCACTACCTCTGACACCGGAAGTAGCGTATAGCCATAATTTCTAGTAGGCATTGATGGCCTTATATCCCATGAATTTATCTAAGCCTCCTTTAAAGCCTTCCAGCTTGGTGGCCATCACTACCTCTTGTGGTACCAAACTGTGTGATGAAGTACCTGGTTTTTTCCAGCTTCATGGGATGATCCTGGGTTCTAGTATTATAGGAGATGGAGATAAACTGTTTCTATCCACTTTTTCACACCATGCATTTTTTAATTCTAGTTTCTTTTTATTCATTTTTAAAATTTTGTATGTATAGAAAAAAGAACTACAAAGGGAATTGATTCCTTATGGTAATGTAAAGAATCAGTAAGGATGTATATCATCTTCAAATTTATTATTCCACAAATTTACAAAAATTGACCACCTTCTTATAAATTGATTTTCATACAGTTGCTTTTCATGAGTATATGTATAGTGGTATCCCAAATCTTGTGTGGGATGGCTTGTTGGAGGGGGAAACAACCCTCAAATAACCAATGGTCTGTTGTTGAGTTATTTGAAGTTTGTTTCACCCTTCAACAAGCCATGCTGCCTGGGTTTGGACGGTACAACAAGCCAGACCCAGCCAGGTAATTAGACAAATGGAAACCTGCATGCAGCACAGTGATCATGTGAACTAGGCCATTGTGTAGTCCTGGTGTTGCTCACAGATGGTTTAAAAACAAGTGTGGGAAAGGCTGAACCACATATTGGATATCCCTTGTCTAAGTATAGTTCTATAGTAACATTAATATGCTGACAAAGAGTAAATAGTCATATGCAAGATGCTGATCAGTGCAAGAACTCAGCAGCTAAAAACTGTTGAGGATTCCAGTAGGAACACTGTTTAGGGAGGATGAGCAAGAGTCTTTCCATCCTTCTCTCTGTGATTATTTGTCAGGATCTTTTATTTCTCTGGTGGCTGGTGAACTTGTTGATTGCACATGCTGATTAACTCTTAAGACACACACATCCCTGTACTTTAAAAGGAGTGGGGGAAGAGATTCACCTGCACTGATGTTGTATAGTTGTTATGTCATATAAAAGAATAATGTGCTGAGTTCTTCCTCCATCTACTTTTTCCATCGAAGTTATGAAGGTCATCCACAAGGGAGAGGATTTTCTTGGTGGTGACATCACAGTTATGAAATGCCCTTTCCAAAGAGCTTTTCTGGTGCCAGCATTACTATCATTTATGTACCAGGCAGAACCTTTTCATTGAGCCAGGCATTTTATGGATTTAATCAATTTATTTTTATACCGCCCAATAGCCAAAGCTCTCAGGGGGGTTCAAAAGAATTAAATCAAGCAAAGTTTAGACTGTTTCAAAGTTTTATATGTTCTTTTCTTGTTTTTGTATTTTGTTTATACTCTGTGGCCCTGAAATCTGCTATGGTGAACGGCAATATAAATATATTTCTATGTAACATTGACCGTACCCACGGTCATCTGGAGAATTCTCTCCCCAATTTGAAATTGCATACCTATCTCCAACATAATCATTTATGACAGGGTGGGAAGACTTTAGGCTTGTGGGATCTACTTGTTTTTTTATCGGAACACCAAGGTCCACCTGGAATAGCAGTACACAGCTCCTCTTAGCACATGCTCAGTCCAGGAATTTGTTTTCCGTACGTACCCAAACTGGAGATCACACAATCGTTTCACATGCAAATCTAGTTCTGTTTTCCTTCAGACCCTTTTTATTTGAAACAGGAAAAAAGTTTTTTGTTGTGGCTGTTGGGAATTGGATTTTTTTTTTAAATCTACAACAAAAGAACATAAAAAGAGCCATGTTGGATCAGCCCAACAGTCCATCTTGTCCAGCACTCTGTTCAGACCCACAAGCAGGATATGGTGCAACCCACTTACCCCGGTGACTAGTGTGTACAGGCTTACTATCTCTGATATTAGAGGTTGCATTTAGCCATTAGAACTAGTAGCCATTGATAGCCTTCATCTCCAGGAATTTATCCAACCCCTTTTTATAGCCATTAAATTAGTAGCCATCACCATATCTTATGGTAGCAAATTCTATAGTTTAACTATGCACAGTGTGTAGAAGTACTTCCTTTTATCTGTCCTGAATCTCCCACCAATCAGCTTCATGGAATGACCCTGGGTTCTAGTATTATGGGAGAGGGAAGACAATGTCTCCCTATCCATTGTCCACAGCATGCATATTTTTTTTCACTTCTATCATGTCTTTCCTTACCCTCCTTTTTTCCAGGCTAAACAATCTCAGCTGTTGTAACATTCCCTTATAGGGAAGATACTCCAGTCCCTTGATCATTTTAGTTGGCCTTTTCTGCACTTTTTCCAGCTGTATCTTTTTTCAGGTGTGATGATGAAAACTAAGTGTGGTTTCACCATAGATTTGTATAAAGGCAGTATGATACTGGCAGTTTTATTCTCAATTCCTTTTAAAATAATGGCTAACATGGAGTTTGCCTACTTTACAGCAGCTGCACACTGGGTTGGCATTTTCAGCTAGCTGGCCACCACTACCCCAAGATCCCTTTCTTGGTCACTCTGAGATCTACCAGTAGATCCCAATCTTCTTTCTGCTTTCTCCTGATCTAAAAGAAGGTGTGTGTCTACTGTAAGGAGGGTTGTTAGATTTGCAGTGTTGATCTGTAGAAAGGCTTACATTGCTTTCAGCTCTTAAAGTAACATTATTGTGCTAGAACTCAGCAGGCTATGTCTGACCCTGGAGATCCAGATTGATTACAGCTATGATAATGACTGAAGAGTGTGGTCTCTTCAGTTGCCTACTTACATCACTGGTTTTATCTGCCTTTGTTTCAGGAATGTCTGATGTGACAGTAGAGGAAGTTCTGTTTTATTACTTTCTTGCTGTGGAACATTTATTTAGTGAAAAAAGGAGAGGAACATGACATACTGTGATTCGGTATTATGAAGTTTTGCATATTTATACTACAGTGAAAATTAGAGCAAAGGTCTTGGTTTCTGTATACAGCCTGTTAATCAGATCAGTTGTCTGGAAGACTGACCCGAAGAGAAGCTGGCAGCAAAGAGAGAGTAGATAATATGGACATGGGAGAAAGCAGGAAGAATGAAAGAGAGAAGTAGATATTTATTTATTTATTTATTTATTACATTTCTATACTGCCCAATAGCCGAAGCTCTCTGGGCGGTTCACAAAAATTTCTCTTAGGGCAGTTCTCAGTCAAAGCTACATCTGAAGTCTTGTAATGGTAAGGGAAGCAAGATACAAAACTGAACATTAGGGGAAGTGGTAAAAATTCCAAAAGTAATCCTTGATAGCCGTAGAGTAGAGACCTGCACATTATTTACTTCCTATGTTACATATCTTGATTGAAAATGAGCGGTGGCACTTGCCCAGCTATCAAGGATTCTTGAGCTACCAGTAACACTTGGGAGAGTATGGAGATAAGTCAAGGACTTGTGATGCACTAAACTAGCCTTCCCCAGCCTACTGCCTCTCCAGATGTTATGGACCACAACTCCCTGCATTCTTAGCCATTGCCCATGTTGGCTAGGGCTGATGGGAGCTTCAAAGCTTTTCACGGTCTAGCTCCTTCCTATCTCTCCTCTCTCATCTCACACTATTGCCCCGCTCGTGCTCTTCGCTCCTCTGATGCCATGTTTCTCGCCTGCCCAAGGGCCTCTACTTCCCTTGCTCAGCTCCGTCCATTTTCTTCTGCTGCCCCTTACGCCTGGAACGCTCTTCCAGAACATTTGAGAACTACAAGTTCAATCGCAGCTTTTAAAGCTCAACTAAAAACTTTTCTTTTTCCTAAAGCTTTTAAAACTTGATGTTGTGCAGACTTTATACTGTTAGTTTTACCCTACCCTGTGCCTGCTTACCCTACCCTGTGCCTGTTTGCATTCTCTTCCCCTCCTTATTGTTTTACTATGATTTTATTAGATTGTAAGCCTATGCGGCAGAGTCTTGCTATTTACTGTTTTACTCTGTACAGCACCATGTACATTGATGGTGCTATATAAATAAATAATAATAATAATAATAATAATAATAATAATAATAATAGTACAAAACACCTGAAGAGCATCAAATTGCTGTACCCTATAGAGAGGTTGTTCTTTGTAACTCTTCATTTGGCAGATTAGCCTAGTATTATAACTGCACTTAATAAATCCTCCCCTGAAAATAGTAGAGAATTGGATTTTTTCTTTTTGATAAAGAAGCTTTTTATTTGTGTTACAAACATTACTTGATGTTTAGCCTTCTTACTCTTTCTATGTCTCAGGACATGTAACCACATGTTAAAAAGATTATTTAGTCACATTAGTAGTGTTTTGGGATAAAACATCACCCCTCCTAGCAGTGGTTTAGAGTGTTGGACACCAGGCTCAGATCTCAGTCACACATGAAACTCATTGGCCGAGTCACTGTTTCTCAGCTTAACCTTCCTCACAAGATTGATGTGAAGATTGATGCGTAGGGAGTTGGAAGAACTATGTACATTATATTGAACTCAATGGAAGAAGGGCAGGATATAAAAGTAATACATACTTTGCAAGCACAGAATGCTGAATATAAAACTTGTTTTCACTCATGATGTGGCAGTAACATTTTTCTTCTTGGCCTTTTTAAAAGAGGAAGCAGAGATCAAGTCATGGCATTAAATAGTATATGTTTATCTACTGTTTCTCTATATTAGTGCAGACTGTTTTTGTTCCAAATACTATTTTTATAGCCTGAAAAATTTGCATAGTCATCATTTTCAATTATTCAGCCACCCCTACCCACTTTTAGACCGAGTGGAGTGGAGTCACTGTCTTTCTAGCTCTAAAAATAGGTCTCAGTAAGAGTAAATAGTGCTGACCCATAACTTTTAAGGGTCGTCTCTGGAAGGGGACCGTAAAATAATTATTCTGTTGCTGAACCATTCTTGCATTGTGAACAGATGTTCCATTGTCTTCCTCTGATTATGATTCAGAATCATTGGTAAATATACTCTGAAGTGCTCTATGAAAGAAAGCTAGAGTACTAAATCTTCTTGTAACTTAATTAGTTATGAATCAATCTGTATTTGTTATGTTGTGTTGAATATACAGACAGAAGTGTGTTCAATTATGCATCTTTGCACTTATGAGTAACAAGCTGGCTTTGGTTTCAGAATACAATGTTCTTCTTAGGTTTTAAATAGCTCAGTGCACAAGTTAATGATTATACTAAATGCCAAAATTGTATAGTCCTCCTTGTGTATAGTCCTTCTTGTGTCTTATCTGAAATATTTCATCATAGCTCCATGAGGCAGATCATTTACCGTTCCCGTTTTGCATATGGGAATTGAAACTGAGGCATAGCGATTTGACAAAGTCCTCTATTGAGTATGTAGCCAGGCCAAAGCAAGCACACTCATGCACTGGGTTACACACATTCATATAAAGTATGACAGTTTTGGTGACTGTTACAATACATATGGGTATGAGTAGAAGGCAATACTCTTCTATTGGGAACAAGTTGCCTGTGTTGAGACATATCTCATGGCATTGGATTGGTTTCAGAGCCTAAATCAGTGCTGGTGCTTGCCTTTGAAAGCCCTTCACAACTTGGAACCTTGGTTTAGTAAAGGAACATCTGCTTCCACATCCTTCTATCAATTCGCTGTGTTCATTCACATCAATCTATCCATTCGCCCTTGCCAAATTGAGACAATATGATTTTACAAAATGGTAAATGATCTGCATTTGAGTAGAAGCTGTGCATGTAGGACGTGGGAGATGGCCCATAGCAAGAAGATGTTAAGATGAAGTATCCACAAAACTATGTCCAGATCCCCACATTTGTAAATAATAATAATAATAATAATAATAATAATAATAATAATAATAATGGCTCAATAACTGGTCTACTATATATTTCTATATAAATTTCTATATATAGCTGACTCTCAGTTCCCATTTCTGTACTATGGAGGCTAGAAACTTTTTTTCTATGACTCATATTAGAATTAATTATGTGGGGTTTCTGGAAACATTTTATTTTGAAAATTTTCTGGAAAAAAATCCGGTGCAGATAAGGCAATTTGTATAGAGTAGTTTGCATTAGAGCATTTTCAGTTTTAATTATAATGTTTCCTGATGCCCTCGAGACTGATCAAATTTAACATACTTATTTGACTTTTTGTCCTACTACACTCTTAATGTGATTTAAATGTTAAGTTATCTAATCATTTTCATTGGAATACAGTAGCATATACTTCCCTTACATAGTTTAAATTTATGGTATTGAAAACAGTTGACACATTAATAAGTTTTAGCAACCCAAAGAACTGTACACAGTATACTGACAACCACTCAACTATTTCAGCAGAGTTTAATTCTCTTTGACTGTGGCGTACCTTCAGCTTCACTGCCACTATATATTAGTTATATTTCACATTGAAACATATATGTATTTCAATCATATATATGTATTCTCCCACATACTGGCTAGGGATAATCATCTGAAAACTATTAATTACAAGTTTGAAACTGCCATACTTGTCTAATTTTGAATTTTGAATTCATTGTTACTAATGAACTTACAAAATGGGGTGGGTGGGGGGAATCACAGAAAAATAGAGCACTGGGAAATTCCCTGTGGAATATTTTCTGCCCCACATCACTAGATTCTCCCCAACTAAATAGTTCATGTCTACTGAGTTTTGCAAAAAACATTTGTGGAATGGGATGGGCCATGAAGAGGGTAAACTACATTGAGTGGAAGATGGCGAGATTGTACATCTAACTTGCAGCAAAACAGGTTAAGAAAGAAATATGAACAACAATTCTGAACTAAAAATAAAGCTGAGCATTGGAATAGGTCGGCCAGGAAAACTGGGGAATCAATGAAGATTTTAAAAGGAGACAGCATTACTGGCAAAGTTGTTCACTGTCCTAGTAGTTCCTATTGAAGTTCTCTGAGTTTGCATCCAAACTGACAGGACAAAACAAAGATACTAATTTTTTTTGAGTAGAAGTAAAAAATGCCAGTAATTATAGAAAAATAGAGCAGCTGAAAACTAAAGTCTAAAAGCATAAAAGTAAAGGTGAGGAGGTAAGAATGAAAGTTAGCAACCCCCAGTTAAGCACAGCAGTAGCAGATTGTTCTTTAAGCATGGGATTTCATCTCTTTAGCTGGCAACGCAAACACATGTTTGGGTTTTTGTAAATAGTTGGTATTGGTTATATGGTTCTAAGTACAAATGCAGAGAAATGTTCAAAATGAAAACTGTCCATCGGGGAAAAAATGTAAGCGCAATGTGAAGCTATGAGAGATCTAAAAGTATTAACACTTAATGTGAAGAGGCCGGGAACACCTGTTAAGAGATGGAGAGTCTCAAGTTATATTGCTAGGGTCAGACCTGAGTTAACTCTCCAAGAAACATATCAAAAGGAGAGAGAAAGATTCCTCCCCCATTTATGGTTCGTTAACAATACTCTGCTCCTGGCTATTATCCTTGCTATTTTTTTTTTAACTTTCAGAGTGTCGCAGAACTCAGAAATCCAAAGAGAACAAATTTGTTCATTAAATGGAAAAATGGGAACAAAACACTCATAATTTTAATAAATTATGCTCTAAATTTGGGAGAATTAACATTTTTTATGGAAGTTTTTTAAACTATAACTACAGTCAAAGAAGGGGAGGTGATTATGGGCGTGATTTCAACAAAACCTGTTATGAGAATTAGATAGAAAATGAACTAGGTCTCTTAAAAACACTTAACAGGGAAACACAAGGAACCTAGAAGAGCTGAACTTGGCAGATTTCTGGAGAAAATTTAACCCAGATCAGAGAGATTTCATCTTTTTCTCTCCATATTGCAACACCTAGTCATGTATAGATTACATATTGGTGTCTAAAATGGTGCTGGTATTAACATTTAAAGCCCTAAACGGTTTGGGGCCAGGTTATCTGAAGGAACGCCTCCTCCCATATGTACCTACCCGGACATGAAGATCATCTACAGGGGGCCTTCTCCATGAGCCCCTGCCAAAGGAAGTGAGGCAGGTGGCTACTAGGAGGAGGGCTTTCTCCGCTGTGGCACCCCGGTTGTGGAACGAGCTCCCCAGAGAGGTCCGCTTGGCGCCTACACTGTACTGCTTTCGTCGCCAGCTGAAGACCTTTTTATTCACTCAGTATTTTAACACTTAATTTTAACTTAAATTTAAATTTTACTGTTTTAACTCTGTATTTTAATCCTATATCAACTTTGCTGTGTGGTTTTATCCTGGTTGCGCTTTTTATACTGTATTTCGTAATTGTGTTTTAAACTGTTGGATGTTTTACTGTGGTTTTAATTTTTGTGAACTGCCCAGAGAGCTTCGGCTATTGGGCGGTATAAAAATGTAATAAATAAATAAATAAATAAATAAAAGCTTAAGTCATGAAAAACTCAGAAATAGATTCAGAAATATGGGGAGTGAGTGTAGCAGATAACGCTCCTGCCTTTACAATGTTCAATATATATGGTCAACAACCCACTTTTCTCATATTGCAATTCAACCCTCTTTTATTAATCCACCTAGAAATCTCGGGCAGAAAAAAACATGGCTGAAATGGTTAACTATTTTAAAACTAATATTCCTGAAGGAACATCACAGCGTGTTCAGAGGAGGGCAACCAGGATGATCAGGGGTCTGGAAACAAAGCCCTATGAAGAGAGACTGAAAGAACTGGGCATGTTTAGCCTGGAGAAGAGAAGATTAAGGGGAGACTTGATAGCACTCTTCAAATACTTAAAAGGTTGTCACAAAGAGGAGGGCCAGGATCTCTTCTCGATCCTCCCAGAGTGCAGGACACGGAATAACGGGCTCAAGTTAAAGGAAGCCAGATTCCGGCTGGACATCAGGAAAAACTTCCTGACTGTTAGAGCAGTGCGACAATGGAATCAGTTACCTAGGGAGGTTGTGGGCTCTCCCACACTAGAGGCCTTCAAGAGGCAGCTGGACAAGCATCTGTCAGGGATGCTTTACGGTGGATTCCTGCGTTGAGCAGGGGGTTGGACTCGATGGCCTTGTAGGCCCCTTCCAACTCTGCTATTCTATGATTCTATGAATCTATACCATGGGATGCAATGAAGGCGGTAATTAGGGAGAAGATTATTGGAAAGTTGACAACTTCTAAAAAAATTGAATAAGGGAAAACAGATATTACAAGAGATAAAGAATTTAGAAAATAAGCACAAAGGAACAGGTGTTGTTGTTAAAACATAAATTCCAATTAGAAATAAGGGAGAAGCTTGAAGTGTTAGAAATGCACAAAACCACAGCAACACTACAAATTTGGTGACAATTTTAAATTTTGGTTTCTACTTTAAAGAAGAAAATAAATTGAAATAGAATAATGTTAGTACAAAATGATCAGGGAGAATTATACAAAGAAAACAGTAAATGTTTTGCTAAATTTTAGTAATAGCTATATACATTAAAGAACCCACCTGAAGCTAATGTAGAGCTTCCTAGATAAAATAGGAATTTAACAGATATCAGAGAACCATAGTAGTGAGCTGAACCATAATATTACAGTAGAAGAAATTCAAAGATCAATCACTAAACTCACGAACAAGGCTCTGGTGCCCTATGGCTTCACTGAAGAATGTTATAAAAATACAAGGAGCAATTGACACCATATTTACTTAAACTTTTTAATAGTATTCTAGCTGGGGAGGCAATTTCTAATACATGGAAAGAATCTAGACTCATAATAGTGCTGAAGCCAAGAAAGGATCCAAAGCTGACACACAGTCAATAGCACTGCTAACTCAAGACTTAAAATTATTTACAACTATCCAGGCAGCAAGACTTAATTCCTTCATATACAAGTGCAGGCCATAATTTGTGGCTTTATGCCACAAAGACAATTAGTTGCGCTTATTAGACAGGTGCTAAATGCTGTCCATGGAGTAAGAACTCCAAGAGATCCTTAGTGATACTAAGATTAGATATATGCAAGTCCTTTGACTGCTTGAATTGGTCTTTTCTATCTAAATTGGTTGGCCGTATGGATTTAGGAGAGAAGTTCACAGGAGTTGCCTCAGAGCTTTATCAAACCTCTAAAGCAATAGTGAGAATAAATGGCTATGGTGCAGAATCAATCTATTTAGAGTGACAAGACAAGGCTGCCCACTCTCCCCACTGTTTTTTTTTGCTGTGTCACTAAGACCCTTGTTGAAAGCGCTGAATGAAAATCCCAGTATAAGAGGCATTGATACTGAAGGGACGAAACACCTTATTTGCATGTTTGCAAATGATATTTTTCACAGATCCATTAGGTTCCATCCCAGAGATTCAAACAGAAATTGCAGAATATGGGGCAGTAGCTGGGCTAAAAATTGAAGAGGCTGCATTTGGATGTCACGATAGCTCATGGTGAGTTAATAAACTACTCACAGTAGCTTATTTTTTAAAATAACCCACAAATCCCTGCCACATGAGTGTGCTCATAATCAGCTATGTGCATCACCCGAGTCATCCCCCCACCTACTGGCCTGCTGCAATCCTCCCTTGACAAAAGCAGTGAAAATCCCAGGTGCACCAAAAAGGTGGTGATACCTATAACACCGTGGCGATTTGCAGGGTCGGATCCAAACCTGATACCCCACCTCCTCTACTTAGAAGGCACCCGATACATCATCAAAACCCTGCGCCCTAACTCTCAAAGAAGCAAAAAATCCCAGATGCACCAAGAAGGACTGGATGCCTATAACATCTTGGGGGAGAACATCCAGATCGGGACAGAAAAAAGGGAGAAACAGGTTCTCCAGATGCAAAAAAACCTTAATTTCAAAGCCTGACGCGTTTCGGTCTGTGTTCTTTCAAAGGCCTTCCTCAGGGGGCTGTAATATTAAAAAGGAGTTGTCTGTGCAATTCAAAGAAAGAGGGCATCCCGTTGCTGTAATCACACAAGGCCTCAGAAAGGCACAGGCGAAGCCACGGGTGGAGCTTTTAGCTAAAAAGAACACAACAGTCTCAGACCAAATCAACTGCAGTCTAACGTATGACTACATAACAAACCATCTGCAAAGAAGCATAAGGAGACACTGGCACATTGTCCAACGTATTCCAGGTTGTCAGGAAGGACCAGGAATGTAAGAAGTCTACTTATCAGAAGTGATTACAAAGAACATGACAGCAGTTCATTCTGTGATTTTACCCGGTACTTCCATGCCCAAGGGTCACCATCCCTTTGGACACTGCTGCTACTGTAAATACACCCTCAAAGTCACAGAATTCAAAAATCCCTCCGACCAGCAGAGATATTTCCTGAAACATTTTACCACCTGCAGCAGTACTTTTGTCATTTATGCCATCCAGTGTAAATGCTCAAAGATTTATATAGGCAAAACAATTAGACCTCTGAAAAGACTCATAGGAGAGCACCTCCGCAATTTAAAGAACAACAGACCAGTTGCTCCATTAGGAGGCCACTTTCAGAACAACGTCACTCCTATGCAGACTTAAAGTTTTGGCACTGGATAAGCTTAGCACACATGATGACAAACTGCTACTAAGAAAGGAAATAGAATGGATTCTGAGGTTAAAAAACTGAATCCCAGTGGCTTGAATGAAGAACTTGAATTTCTGCCACTCCCGTGACTTAGCAATTACTTGCAGATACTCCTACACAATAGCAGCAGTGTTGTATTATGAGACCTTGCACTTATCACTACTACATGGAAGCACCTGGCAAAGTCCCCCAAAAATGAACTAGTATATAAGGAGGGCTTTTTGAATGTTATTCCTCTTAGCTGCCATTGATTAGCATAGGAGACAATCACCTTGCTAGGAGTGTTTCTGCAGACATGTCTTATCAAGTAAGAATCTGTATATTATACTTTTGTTAAAAATGACTTTAATATGATTTGTATAAGCTTTTATTATTATGAAATGTGTACAGGCCTTAGAGCCTTCATGCAGTATCAGTATTTTTTAAAAACTTACATATAGGCATAGGCCTTTGTGCCTAATTATATGTTATGTGTTGTCCCACAAATGTAATTTAATGCATTTTTAATATTACAGCCCCCTGAGGAAGGCTGTTGAAATAACACAGGCCTAAAGGTGTCAGGCTTTGAAATAAAGATTTTTTTATAGCCCAAGAACCTGATTCTCCCTTTTTTTCTGTCCAGGATCAGGACGAAACTTCATAGCCAGACTCCTCTAGTAAAGAAGCACTTGATGCACCATCAAAACCCTGCACCGCAACTTTCAAAACAGTGAAAATCCCAAGTGCTCTAAAAGGGGGACGGACACCTATAACACTTTGGGGTTATAGTGAATTTGTGCAAAAGCAAATTCATGCAAATTCACTTTTGCACAAATTTGCTATAGCTCTGTTGTGCTATGATGTTTGATTTATTTATTTATTATTTATTGCATTTTTATACCGCCCAATAGCTGAAGCTCTCTGGGTGGTTTGATTCCAGTCCTGCAGATCCCCAAGGTGTTATGGTCATTGTCCCCTCTTTGGTGCTCCTGGGATTTTCACTAGCTTGAGAGTTAGGGCGCAGGGGTTTGATGATGGATCTGGTGACTCCTCTGTAGAGGAGGCTGACTATGAGGTTTGGTCCCGATTCTGCAAATCTCCAAGGTGTTATAGTTGTTCCCGCCTTTGCACAATTCCTCCCATTGATATTGCTGGTTGCTTTAACTTGTTTCCTTTAGGTAAATTGCTCATTCCCCCCACCCCCATTTATACTGCTGGCTTAGTTGCTTTAACATGTTCCCAAGCGCTAAGCCAGTAAAGAACGGTGTGGCAGCGGCCTTGACCATTCTTGCTGCACAGATTCGTAGGCGGTCAAAATAAGCCACAATGACCGCCAGACAACACAATAACCCTCAATGGTTTAAATAACCCACTCTGTGGACCATGAGGTGACAATGCTGTGGAATAGTAAAGCCACCGCTGTGCTTGTGATAGCAAGTACAGAAGTTGATAAAACTGGAGCATCCTATTATGGAGAGCAGACACTGCATTACATCGCAACAAATGGGGAAAGTGCTGTCGTGCAACTGCCGATCAGAATGCTATCAGAATGGGTTATTTTGGCCAAATAAGTCATCATGGATTAAAAAACTCCTACCAGACAACACGATAACCCATGATTGTTTAATTAACCTATCGTCACTTAATTAACCCAACGTGAGTTATCTTGATGTCTGAACCCGGTCATATTATTGTTAACATACCTAAAAATTATGAAGTGTTTCAACTATGTCAAATCATATTTTTGATACACGGAGGAAAAATACAAACCTTGGGGCCAAATGGAATTGGCAATACCCTTGGATGTATCATGGGGGAGTATTCATTTTATCCGAAATGTATTAAATAAGATTATGAGGAATGTAATTTTAAAAGTTGGAAAAAATGGGGGAAATGGTCAGTCCCATACATGTCCCCCTTATTGCCCTCAGCAGACCTCACCCCTTATTCTTCAGTAAAGATAGAAGTATGCAATTCAAGAAATAGGAGGAAAAGGGTCTGTACAAGATGCAAGGTTTCTTTATAAATAGGAAAGCAATTTTGGAAGCTCAACTTAGAGAATAATTACATCCTCTAACTGTAGATTGGCTACAACTGAGACAAGGGGTATTTTTTATCACTAACACATCAGTTAGGGAGCAAGCCACTCGAAAATATACTCCAGTGGAGGAGCTTATGAACAGGACAACCATGAAGTCTAAAAAGGACGTTTCTGAAATATATTACATTCTTATGCAACATGAAACAAGCTCTTTAGAGGGCTTCAGTGTGGTCTGGGAGAAAGATATGGGAGAACCCCTAAATGAGAATAAATGTGTAGATATCTGGAAGTTGAAACCACAGCATTCCATCTCTGCACACACATGAGACTCTTCCCTTAAACTAATTCACTGCTAGTATGTCACTCCACTGAAGCTGTCATACATTTCACATATCCACTCACCCCTTTGTTGAAGGGCATGTAATGTTAAGGGTACATGGTAGACATGTCAAAAGGCAAAGCTATACTGGGAGACCATTTTCGGAGAAATATCATTTATCACAAACAAACTAGTGTATTTAGATCCAGAAATCGTGCTACTTGGTATATTTGATGGTCCCAGGGCTGGACTGTTGCATAAAAACTTGCTAATCTTTCTCTTTGTGACAGTAAGACTACTGTTTGCAAAAAGGTGAAAAGATAGTGCTTCAATCCATGTGGACATTTGGTATCAAAAGGTGTGGTACCTAGTATTAGCTGAAAAACTGACACAACAAACTAGACTGCTAAAAACAAAACACCTGTGTTTCTCATAAACAACAATAGCAATGGAAAAAGACCACCGGCATTATTTGCAGATTTATGGGTTCCTGAATTATATGGAGTAATGAAGAGAAATAGTACAGAGCTGAAATGAACAGAAAGGGCACTTAAATTAGACACCTTGTAGTAGAAGCATGTAATGAAATGAATGATAATAAGTCCTTGTTATTTGTTGTAATGTTTGGAGATTTAAAGTAATAAAAACATTTGCAAAGTCAACACTCATTGGTTGAAAGCTGCGCTCTAACATAAGAACATAACAGCTTCCTATGCTGGATTGTACCAAGGGTCCATTTAAACCAGCACTCTGTCAACCAGATACTCCAGGGAAATAAATAAGCAGAGCTAGAGAGAGGCTGTTTCTACACCTGCCTTTTTCCCCGGGATTGTCCCGGGATCATCCCTGTGCATCCAAATGGCACACAGGGGATCCCGGGAGCAGGCAGGGACGATCCCTCCATTTGCCTGGGATAATCCTTTAGGGGCCCGAGATTAGTCATCTTGCCCAAGGCCAAGATGGGCTGCAGGATAGCAGCAACTTTTCCACTGAAGCAGTATTAATATGTGCACCTTAGTCATCATCATCAATTTATTGAAGGCAACCAAATACAGGTTTTAGCCAATTACGTAGACAAAAGTTATACACAGAGTATAAAAGCATGTCATATAAAAAAGAATAGATAAAATGTTATAAAATTTTATAACACAGAATAACGGGTTCAAAGTTACAGGAAGCCAAATTCCGGCTAGACATCAGGAAAAACTTCCTGACTGTTAGAGTAGTACAACAATGGAACCAGTTACCTAGGGAGGTTGTGGGCTCTCCTACACTAGAGGCATTCAAGAGGCAGCTGGACAGCCATCTGTCAGGGATTCTTTAGGGTGGATTCCTGCATTGAGCAGGGTGTTGGACTCGATGGCCTTATAGGCCCCTTCCAACTCTACTATTCTATGATTCTATGAAAATGTTAAAACATACATACACTTACAACTAAAGCCTTACAGTACATGTTAAAATATTAAAACATACATGTGCATACAACTAAAACCTTACATCTCAAAGTTTGTCTAAGCTGAGCAGCCTTCACAGCAAATTTGTACTGGACAGCAGGTATTTGACCTTGTTCATATCACTGAGGGTAGGAATCACCCTTAAGCGCTTCTCTAAATATGTTTCCCTAGGTGTTTCATACAGTTTGCAGTGTAGCATATAATGTATGGTGTCCTCTACCCATTGGCTGCCACAGATGCATAGGCACTGATCTCTGGGGATTTTCTTAAGCAGTATTAATATGCGCACCTTAGTCACATCAATTGTTTTCTTTCCAAACTGTATGGCCATAGCTAGACCTAAGGTTTATCCCTGGATCATCCAGGGGTCAAACCTGTTCATCTAGGTGACACACAGGGGATCCAGTGCTCAGGCAGGGGCAAACCCTGGATGATCCCAGGATAAACCTTAGGTCTAGCTGTGGCCAAAGTAAAGAAACAATGGAGTATTTGCTAATTTGGCTATAATTGCCCATTGCAGTCTGTAGAGGCTTGTTCCAGCCAGAGGTTCATATCTTCCATCACTCCTGCCAGACTCATGAACTCAGTCTATAGAGTTTAACCTTGTGTTTTAATTTCTATAGCTCAACAGGCAATTACAATATAAGATGAGGAGTAGAGAAATAAACTTTGTATCTGACTAACTTGCAGTAAGCAGCCATTTAATGTAGCCAAACCCATGTACAATGTAATTGATTGTGTGGATGCTTTACTGCCATCCCATGAGGTCGTATGTGCACATGCTAGTTTACAGTATGTGTGCACTGAGCTTCCAGCTGTTTAATGTTTAAATCTGTGGCTTTCTACTTCTTTTTTAAAAGAGATTTGAAGATTTGGTGAAATGGGAATGTTGGCGGAGGGGAGGGGAATCCCAGGAAAATCTCAGGTGCATGTTTTTGATACACTTGAAGTTACAGATCAAGGTTGTAGCTTGCACATAGGCTTGCACATAGGCTTGGCAATGCACAATCACCGAGAAGCTGCCCAAGCAATTAGAAGGTCCTTCCAAGGCAGCATTCCATGAGGTGTTTGTTGTTATATCTCAATTATTCTCTAAACCCCACGCATACCAGTTAACTTCTCATACATTCATGAACTTCTCCTATGTTCATGACCTCAAATGCTTTAAATTTATAAAGACAAAAAAGAGGAATTTTGAACCATAATCCTCATTTTTTTTATAAGATTGGTGGTCTTTCATCTTGCTAATGTAAGCTTCCCTTTGCTATTTTTCTTCCTTGTAATGTGACTCCTTGATGCATTGCTGTCAAGCATTTTCTTTCTGTGGCTGGGGGAACTTTTTACATAAAACTCTCCATTGCACCTGGCATCTTGCTGTATCACTAT